>NC_142418.1:15832500-16132500 GCF_059516105.1 Syngnathus floridae
CAGAGCGACCGACAACCCAATAATTGCTTCTAGAACAAAAGTGTGGTCCCCAAAGTACACACAACAAAGTGTGACAAGTACAAACAGTTCAAACGTGGTCTGCTAAGAGGGAGGGAGGGAGGGAGGGGAGGGGAGCGTGTGCACACCGTCATATACAGTAATACTGATACACCACTTACTGTAGATATCGTCAGATACACATTTGAAGAACCTACTCTCTTGCTTTTATTAAATACCAATCTATGAGATTTTTGTTTCTCGTGACTAAAAACATTTTCAAACGTGTTCATTTAAGCCTGGTACACACATGGCGTTTTTTGAGAATGTTCTAAATATTTTTTTTTGGGTTAGTGGCGGGTTGTCATGTTAAAATATTTCTAAGAACAATTATTTCTCATATTTTCTTGCAAATCGCTACCTAGTGTAATTAATTATTTTCAGAAAATAACAGCTGAACGGGCAGTATAATTTTGTCATTTGAATAAAGTCTTGGCTTTTTGAAAATATCAGACGTTTTAGTGTTGCATGCAAAAATAATTTGTTGAAGATAAAAGTAGATCATTTCCCAGACGTCATGTTAATGTGTGTACCAGGCTACCAT
Organism: Syngnathus floridae; assembly: GCF_059516105.1. Classification (NCBI taxonomy): domain Eukaryota; kingdom Metazoa; phylum Chordata; class Actinopteri; order Syngnathiformes; family Syngnathidae; genus Syngnathus; species Syngnathus floridae. The sequence continues at coordinate 15,833,102 of NC_142418.1, forward strand.
GAGATATTTCCTTATATAATTATATATTTTTTATATACTATATTTATAATATTTTCCTAATATTTCTGACATTTATTCATATTTGTTTTCATGTTACTCTTAAGGTTTTTAAAGTATGACACTAACATTTCCCCTATGGTGGAACTAGCTGTCCTCTTGTGATTGTTTTCTTCATATATTAATTTGTGTGATTGGCCCTTCTGTTGAAGGGTGAGGCTGTGTGTGCGTGTGTTCATTTGTGATTGTGTTGTTGTAGGAGCCAGATGTGCTCCTGTGATGATTTCTTGACATTGCTGCTACCGTTTGCTTTGCTGCTGCTGCTGTTGTTGTTGCCCGCGGCGATGCGAGGCGACTGCTGCTGCCCCCTGCTGGGCACGGGCAGATGGGATTTGATTCGAGGGCTCGAGCGGCATTGACTGCTCTGGACAACCGCATGCGTGAGCAGCGACTGCGGGAGACAGCAAACACTCAAATCTTGGCTCACATAATTCTTTTTCATCACAAAACATAAAAAACAAACAAATGTAACAGGTGGCATCTTCTCATGCAGCCCACTTGGACCTCAAACTCACGCCATTCCGTCATTGATTGGCTTAAATGGTCTGACAGTTTGGCGCCACCTGTTGCCTCCGTCCCGTCAGCGTGTTCTCACCGACTGAGCTGACTGGTCTCGGGCTACTTTCTGCTCTGGTGTAGAGGGCGGAGCTCCGGCGGGGGCAAACAGGAGGGTGTCATCGTCTTTGGATGCCCACATCTGGAAATTGCCCATCAATAACGCCTTTCTCAATAATCTCTCTTTCTCTGTATTTGATGATGTCTTAAATCTCAAATGTAATGCAGCGCGTACCTGTCTGATGTCCGGTTCTGACTTACTGGAGCACAACGACTGCAGTTCTTGGATCAGGTCAGTCTCATCGTCCGAGAACAAAGACAAACCGGACGCCTCCCTGATCAAAACACACACGCATGTACACGTCTATCTGTCGTCGACCTCCCGCGGTAATCAACAATACTGAAATTGCAGATGCTGTAATATTAAAATTGAACAAACCTGTGGATTTTGCCATTTGTGGGGCAGCTAACATCAGTGGAGGATACCGAGCCTGAAAACACAACCAAGATTTTAATAATGCCTTCCTACAAACTGATAAAAGGCAGAATTACTAATTATTCATTTTAAGAATATCTTCATACAACATGGCTGACTGACGACATCACCTTGCTTGAATCATCCACGAAAGCCTTGGCACAACATGATTGACGGCTGACATTAACTTTACCGTGTCTAAAAGAGCCACCGGCCCAGCCGGAGGCGGGGCTTGCTCTCTTTCGAGGGCTGGTATTGGATCGTCGCAGCTTGTCTCGACACTTCCTGCCGCCGCCGCCACTTCCTTTCAAGGAGTTGATGGCGGTCAGAGGGATGGCTCCGCCCCTGAACGCAACCTCTGAAGAGAGAGATTTGTTTTAAATTTCGTAATTTTGAAATGGACAAATAATGATCTTAAAAAAATCAATCAGTTCTGACCGTGGCGAGGGAGGGGGCATCCCCGCAGGACAGCCTTGTTGACCAGGATGCTGAGGGCGGCCTTCAGCACCGCCTGCTGGCCGTCGCTCAGAACGATGTTGCTGGGCAACGAGGAGGTGGATGAGGAGGAGCGCCTGGCCGTTAACCGGGAGATGATCGCCGTCTCTACGCGAGGAACCACCACCGAGCTCCACAGCCTAGACAACCACCTGAACGCATCGCGACAATCGTTAGTATTGTGCGCGTGTGTGTTTATGTACCACGGGCGTACCTAACGATGGCGTGCGCGTCGTTGGTGTGGACGGGGCAGGCCAGGAAGTGTCTGGGTCCCATCAAGGCCTCGTGGGTTCCTAGATGTGCCAAGCAGGCATTGAGCTGCTGCCAGACTTGAGCCACCCACAGCACAGCCTTCTCCATGACGCCGTCATTGGACCACACCACACTTCCTGTCTGGAGGGGGACACGCAGGAGACCACTTGACGGGTAAAAAGGGGACAGCTACTTTCGTTGGTGACATCATCGGCAAGTGTGCAATGTGGATGAGATGGTGACTCCAGAATTGCCTGACCTGGTGCAGAAGCTTCCTGCGCAGGCGTCTGGCCAGCAGGCCGTGCAGAGGCTCCTGGTCCCAGCGCAGGCGCAGCCAGCGGAAGTGCTGCTGCAGGCGGAGCTCTGAGCCTTGGAGGCGGGGCTTTGACAGGGACCCAATCAGGAAGCTGTGCTGGCAGAAGTGATGTGGACCTAAAGAGAAAATGATTGTTTCTTGTCACGCTCATCATCAATGAAAAGAATTCTATTACAGCATTTTTTTACATTTAACCAGATCCATTCTAACAATGAGGTTTTTTTGTTTTATTGATGTTTTTTTTAAGCTAACATTGTCCAGTCTAGTGCTACACAATAATGCCACGTATCACGCACACTCACCAGCGTTGAGCAGCAAGGGGACACTGGACGTCCTGTTGTCCAAGCTGTGGCACAGATCTCCGAGCAGAGCCGGCAGGGATGCCGCCTTCTCCAGACCCTGCAGCAGCAGCACCAAGCAGACGCCGTGATCACGTGCCGACGCCGGCAGCAGGAAGCCTGCGCGGGGGAGGAAGGCGAGGGTGAAGAGGAGGTGACGCGTCATCTCATGACCATGATGGCGATGATGAAGATCTCACCGCGGGAGACGAGGATGTCCAGCAGTTGCTCCTTAGTCAGACTTGGCTGCACCTCTACCTTCACCACCTCACACGCCTGACCACCCGCCTCCTGCTTAGACTGACATGAGGGAGGGAAGGGGGGGTTGTCATGGAAACTCAAGACAATCTCACACATGCGTCTGGAGAACTGCAACCAGCAAAACATTGTATAAATACTATAATATTGTAAGACTGTGTTTTACAATAATCTAATAATCCATATAGCAATAATCAGCTAGGCGCTGGGTCGGCCATCAAAAACAAAAAAAAAAGTCCTGACTCATAAACTCCAACCCTATCACATCGATCTCACATTTCAGTGTCATCATCGTCACACCTTGATGCAGCGAGCCAGCAGAGCGGCGATGTAATCCTGACAGCTGTCCTCCAGGCCGTGAAAGATGACACTCCCGTATTGCTCCGCCTGCCACATCAAACAAACGTTTTAGGTTACAAATCTTGACTCGTCAACATCACATGCATGTCATGAGGCAAAAGGGAACATTATTTTCAAAGTGTTATATGGAGATCATAATGTCTTTGTTGCCCAGTGTAATGGACTAAAAAAACTCAAATCTGTACAAATATGACAGGCAGGGGGTGCTAGAGTTGCCATAAAGACCGCCGCCACATCAAAGACCGAAGGCCCCCGCAGCACTTTTCGCGCCTACGCTTCTTCTGTCAGCATTTTATTGTGTTTATGTGTGTGTGCGGGGGTGTGTGCATTTACCAAGCGAACGTAGTTGAGCAGCACCGGCAGTGGAAAGAGAGACTCCAGAGCCAACTCATCAAGACACGACTCAGAGAGACCTGACCCAAAAAAAAAAAAAAAAAAACATGAAAATACACACAGACACAATTTTACGAGCAGCTGGTGAGCTGCAGGTTTCCTAGATGGCGCTGTGGGGAATTTGAATTGCTAGTAAGGCAAATTCACTGATGTTTTAATGCTTTTTCGTACCTTTCAGTCGGACAGTGATGACCTGGCTAAGAGGTTTTCGCACGAAATCCCAAGGTGAGACAGAAAGTTCCTGATCAGGCCTCCACTCACTTCCTCCTGGAACCACACAGAAGCACATATACATTGATGTCAGGAGGAAGAGATGTCAAATTAGCCAGGCACCATTGACTACTCACCAATTAGGACAGAGGTGATGCTGGCGGGTGTGAGGCCCAGCGGGGGGCGCTGTGCGTCTTCGCCACACAGCATATGCAAATGTGTGGTGAAGGCGTGGCCAATGGAGGCACTCAGCTGAGACCAGCGCATGGAGCGCTCCACTGACAGTCTACACAGCACTGACTGAAGCTCACCCGCCCGCTCCTCAACATCATCATCATCATCATCCATGGAAGTGGCGGAATACTGGAGAAGCACCAGGACGCGGTACTGATCTGCAACATGGGGGAGTGACACTTAAAAAATAATAATTTAAAAAAATAATCAAATTCAAACTCACTGAGATTTTCGAGGAGATCTTTGCAGTCATCTGTGGCAACGTCATGGATGGTGCGACTACATTTATCTTTCCTCTCGATGTCCTGCTCACGGTGGCTACACAGAACCTCCAGACACTCCTACACACACATGCGCAATATTAACATCAACAGCCTTTGCGTGAGAGCTGGTTTGATTTATCCCACCTTCAGGCCGAGAGCGGCCGCCATGTGAGCAGCCGTCCATCCGTCCGCGTTGGCGTGGTTGAGCAGGGCAGCGGGCAGAGCAGCGGCTCCATTGGGTCGGGGGCTCGCAGCGGGGTCTCCGGGGTGACAGAGGAGCAGACGCAGCGTGTCCACGTGACCTGATTGCACCGCCGCGTGCAGACACGTGCAGCCGTCCTGCAGAGCACCACGGCATATCAACTGATCGGTGATTTGCATTTTTTGTTTTCTTCGTTATTATTAGTACCACAATGGCTGGGTAGCATCTGTCATTAGAACCTTAAAAAACGTTGAAAATATACCGTGGCCATTCGGGAGCGATCTGCGCCGGCGCTCAGCAGGATGTGGACACAGTGTTTCCTGCCCGCCCCGCTGGCCAGGAAGAGGGCGGTCTGGCCACCGTCGGCGGCCGCGTCCACAGCGGCCCCCGCAGCCAGCAGAGCCTCCACACAGCTGGCGGGTGGGAGAGGAAAAATAAACAGTAGAAGGTGTAACCGTGATCATATCTGTCAGTCATTTTTTTTGTCTGTACTCACCTACTGTGGCCGTGGGAGGCAGCAAAGTGCAAAGGTGTAAATCGGTTTTGGTCGGACACATCAGCAGGCGAGCCGGAAGACAGCAGCAGCTTCACGCACTCTGTGCAGAACGCACCAAAAAAAACGGTAAATTCTAATCGATAATAGAGATGGAAGACCTGCACAAATCCAAATGGAGTGGTTACCCACCTGTGTGTCCGTGGTCAGCAGCAGCAAACAAGGCAGCAGTCAAGTTGTGGAGGTCTTGTGGTGGGTGGCGGGTAGGCTGGTTGTCCGTGGCAGTGGTGAGGTGGGTGTGGTCGGGCGTGATCGGGTGGGCGTGGTGAAGCAGCATTGACAATAAAGTGACATTTCCCTGGGAAGCAGCTTGGAGGAGGAGCAGCGGCCGCCCGCCGTCCAGGGCAGCGGGCCCACAGCTGCCGAGAGGGGAGACTACGGAGGGACACCAGCCTGCCGGGAGCACCAGAGAGGGAGGGGGCGGAGGGAGCAGGGACGGAACAGGTTAAACCAGGAGAGGGTTGACAATCACACTAGAAGTGCTGGAGAGGAGGAAGAAGAACAGGCGGAGGAGGAGGGGAACGACATGCCTGAGTACATAAAGAGCATACATAAGAGCAGCCATCATCAATTGAAAGACAAAAAGACTTCACAGAAATATGGGAACTGTGTTTTACCTGGGAAGTGCAAAAACCCGGAAGACCAGTGAAGGAGGTAAGAAGTTAGGGTGCATGCTAAGTACAGGTTGGAAAAGGCAAAGGGTAGACGAGGCGAGAGCAGCCACTGGCATCAGCTTCAGGGAGGAAAGAGGTGACTGACCATCAGGAATATTTCAAGTTAAATGCAAGCCTCAGTGTGTCCCTCTCGTACTTTTGTCTCACAAGCAAAAAAGCTGAGCTAACCTGTGGGACATAGAGCGGCGCTAGAGGACGGAGGAGAATTAAAAATGCAGCCTCCTATTGGACTGCGCTCTCACTATTATGATGTAAACGATTGGGCTATGCTAGCTGAAGCTAGGCTATACGTTGGGCTAGGCGCCGCAAAGAGAGCTGGAAGAGAGGCAGAGGCGAAAACTGGAAAAAGACGAAATATGGGAAGAGGAAGGGGTCCCCTTTACCTGATGCTGTTGCCAGGGGGCTGTCTGCGGGGGCACGGGGACTACAGTTGGATGGAGCACTAATGGAGAGGGAGGAGGGAAGGGGGTTGATGGAGGGGATGGAAGGGGTGACGACGACAGGGGGACTTTCTGCAAACTGGTCGGGCCCCGGGGAGCGACGGAGGGGCTGTGCACCCACCTGAGAGGCCGTCAGGGCTGGTACCAGGTCCAGGGTGGGTTTGGGCGGCAGCTGGGGTGTAGCTGATTTGAGCCCCACCCCATGAGAGCGTCCGCTTTCCCCCACTACTTTCATGGGCGGATGAGGGGGCGAGGGGGTCTGGGAGAGCCCGGGTTTTTTGGGAGGGATGGGAGGAGGGTTTCCCCGGTCGATTCTGGCCACGGTGGGGGACTTAAGGCCAATGGGGTGGCTGAGGCGGCTGGGGAAGGGCCCTCCTTCCGAGGCCGAGTGCGGCAGGCTGGGTCGCAGCCCCCCTGCTGGAGGGCTGGTGAAACGCGACAGGACCTGGGTGACCGTGTGGCGCGCTTGTTGCTTGGCAGCAAAGTTGTCCCGGTTGTTGGGGGAAGGGTCCCGGGCCGGGGGACTCTGGGAGGCCGTGCCATTTTGGTCCTGTTCCTGGAACTTGTAGCGGGCCGCCTGGACGCGGGGGCTGACCCCAGTGGGTAGGCCGTGGGGGGGAGCTTGGGCCTCAGAGCCGTTCTCGCTCTGCGCCGGGCCTGCCGAGCCGCTGTGGACGATTCCCCGAGCGGTGCTTTTTGGCAGGCTGAGAGCGGCGTAAGGGCCCGTGGTTGGTTTGGCGGCTATGGTAAGGGGAGTCTTCTTGGGACCCTCCACCTCAGGGAGGGGCTGGTCCGTTTGGCAGGAAGCTGTTTGAGAGCTGATGAGATCCGTGGCCACGGAAACTGAAGCTTTAGGCGGCGAGCAGGCGGTGGCGGCAGGTTGGGCCCCGTCCTTGGCAGCCCCGCGTTCAGTTCTGAGCTGCTCCACCTGCTGCCGTAGGTTCTGGCTCTCTGCCTCCTCGCGGCCCAGCCTGGCCCGCAGCTGCTCACGCTCAGTGTCCAACTCAGACAGCTGCTTCTCCATCTTGGCTTCCATCTGCTGGCCGCGCTGCCGCTCGGCACTCAGCTCCTCCCGCAGGCGCCCGGAGGCCAGGCCCTCCTCGTCCAGTCGGGCCTGGAGCTCGTCGAAGCGCTGCGACTCCTCCACCACGCGTGTGGCCAGTTGCTTACACTCGCGCACCAGCATCATGACGATGTGCTTGTTCTTCTCGCGCTCGTCCTTCAGCTGCGCCGTCAGCTTGCGATGTTCCTGCTCCAGGCTCTGCAGCTGTAGCTTCTCCATCTCCAGCTGCCGCAGGAAAAACACAAACAGCATCTTTACAAAATCTTTACAAACTTGATGACTAACTAAACAGCCAAATGACTCAATTGTGCCGTCAGCTCAGTTGTGTAACACTAGTCGTTGTGGGTCAGACCTCTGATCACTGCAATGACCCGTTCTGCTATAATTGGAAGGCCGGCGCTATTGTTAGCCGGACGGCAGCTCGTGGGCCGAGGGTGAAGGGGCTTAAGTGGGGCTCCACCCCGCTAACGAGGCTCCCCAATAAAAGATCCTTCCGTTGTGAAGAGGTCATAACAAACCAACTGTAGCCACCAGCTGCTAATTGGCAGGAGATTGCACTCTCAGCAGACCTCCGCCAAGGCTCTGGAAAATCCCACACACGTGCGGCTGCTGACTCTGCTACTGTATGACATCATAGACGGCGTGTCGGCTGGCCATTGAATTTTGACTGAGATGAATGTTAACATGGTGGTGGTGTGGGGGGCGACATCACCTTGCCTGTGTTGAGCTCAAGGATAATTCATCAGCGAGCCCGCGGTAGCAGGATGACGAGAGCGGAAAAGGGGAGTGCGGATAAAGATAGCGCCGAGCGTGCGGCTGAAATTCCCTCTACCCAGCAACGCAAAGATCCCAGCGAGGCTCTTCTCCTCGTGAAGCTGTTGCCCGCATGTGCCACCGATCCGCTTTCACGCCAGCAGCTGCTTTGCAATCATCAAAATATTGTCTTCGTTTTAGCTAAGTGCATCATTCATGCCTTTGTTTTAGGATAAAGTAAGCCAATATTTTCAGGAACATCAAAAGTTTTTGTACTGTGTGAACATGGACATTGTTTACAACAAGCCGGGTTTGTGTTTTGGAGTTTTTTTTTTAAACTGGCTGCTAAGATTGTGAACGCAACTGTAATTTAAAGCACATGCAGAATGCATAGGCGCATTCACAAACACGGCTCTCTATATATTTAAGCGGTTACTCCCTTCTCGTGTGGTTGACTTAAACCTTCCAGATGGTTCTCGACTGCTTCATATCTGTAATTTTCGAGAGGTTCAAGGAAAGGGCACACTGTATTTATCTATCCACGCTTTTGAAATGCTACAATCCCGTTTCGCTTTTATCTAAACAATTTCACCGCAGCATACCTCACGGCGGGAGGGACGGGGGTGCACAAAATCCCAAAGAGACCCCAGGAAAAGCTTATGCAGTCATAAACACACTTAGTCAAGCGGTGAAAATAGAAATGACGCACCAGAAGAATGGGGAGTGTAAACACTAATGTACGCACACACACTTTAGGCCCATTCCAGTCATTTCATACCAAATTTGTGTAAAGATTTGCTTCAAGATTTGAAGTTGGTGACATAGTTGCGAGGTGACAAAGTCAATTCGACCCGGAGCTGCCTTACCCTCTTCTGGCGGCTCTCGGCAGCGGCCAACTGCGCAGACATGCGCTCCTGCATCTTCCTACAGTGCGCCATGACGGCCTCCAGGACGGACATGGGGTTGGAGCCCAGCGGCCGCCGCTCCTTGTCGCCTCGCGGGACGCTGCGGTCAAAGTCCCGCTGCAGCGCCAGGAAGGGGTCGGTGAGGCTGTAGCGGCTGTAGCGCTCTTGCAGGAACACTTCTTTCCTTTGAGCCTACCAGAGAAAGGACAAAATAAATGTAAGCAACTTTATTGACCACAAAAACTCGACTATGTAGTTTTAGTTCACTGTTTTTTATATTGTGGACATTTTTTAATTAAACATGCTGCATAAATGATCTGTCGGTCAGCTTCTAGACGACCGCTTTGTCTGGGATGCGAGAGTGAGTCGGGGGGGGGGCAACTGACCACGCCCGTCCGTCAGACCTTGAGCGATGTTACGACGAGCACGTCGATATATCGACTGTGTGTGTGTGGGAGCTGCAGAGGCTCATTTCGATGTAGCTGACCTTCAAGCACAAGAACAACACGCATTTGTCAGTAGTGCCCTTTAAAGTGTTTATCTTTCACGAGCAAAATGATGATTACAGTGTGTTCGAAGCGAGTAAGCTAAACAGTGGAATCTTCCTTTGATGCTTGTGCCACCTGTACGTGGCGTACGAGTCAGGAAAAGGAGCAGAGTGACGGGAAAGTAGATTGAAGTCTGAAAAAGAACAAACGAGAGACGCGGACAGAAGCCTAAAAAGGAAGCACCGAGTGTAAGTCATTTGGAAAGAAGCCAGAAAAAGAAGCATAAAGTGAGAGGGAAGCAAACAAAGGCCTAGTAAGGAAGCACGGAAAAGTGGACAGACATCTGAAGAAGAAGTACAGAGAAATAGAATAAGAAGCTTGAAAGAGTTACAAGCAGAAGGAAATTTAGAAATGATATTCCGAGACCAGCGTACAAACGCCCTGACAATGTAAACGCAAAGTAGTTAGCATTAGCAATAGCATGTCTCAGGGAGACATGACTGGATGGCTAGTGGAGCTAACATGTTTCACGAGTTTCGTATTGAATAATTATTGGCTAACATAGCTGACATCAGCCAACAGTTGGCTAATTGCCATTAGCAGGATGGCTAACTTAAACATCATTTTCTGTATCAGCAGAAAAGCTAGCACAGCTTACATGATCTGTCTACTTTATAAAAAAACAACAGCAACATTCATGGCAATGTTGCAAAAATTGTGCATGCGAGCGCTAATTCGTCTTGTGTTACTCTATGAATGCTAATCACAAGCTAGCTATCCCAACCATCTGCTGGACTTCGGCTAGCGTCAAGACCGCAGAGCTTTGCACCCAAGTGTACGTTTACATACACGAGCATGACTTGCAGCTATGTGTGTGTGTGCGTCGTCAGCAGCTCCTTGCTATCTATTTTTACCTGTTTAATGGCACCATAAACCCATGCAGGCCCCCCTGCTAACCCCCTTTCCTGCTTCATTAAACTGTGTTTTCCCTATGGGCAAAACAACAAAAATCCCCCCCAACATCTGATACTGACACTTGTAATTGTGTGTCTGTGTGTGTGTGTGTAGGCCTGTAACAACTCAAAGTTACTGTAAGATGCGACTCATCTCAATTTTCTGGGCCCCGTGGTCTGCGCTACCATTAGCGGTAGCCAGCGTTTTGCTCACTCCAGAAAATGTGCCCTGACAGGATGTTAGATCAAGCTTGCAGAAGGAATTAATTCAATTTGCTCTTGAGCAACAGAAAATGGATTTAGCGACAACATTGTTGTGATTGTGTCATCCCTTTTCACTTGGCTAGTTTAACATGAGAACATTTGCACGCATACAAACACATGGATCAACATGTATCATGGTCGCCACTGTAATGGCGAGATGCGGGAAGGCCGAGCAACGAGCCAACAGGGATCATTTTAAATATATAATATCGACTACAATATCACAGCGCTCAGCACACACAATAAAGCCAGACACATGGACACACTCAAACACACATACACTGATTTATTTTTCCAGTATGTGCATTTAATTTCCTGATTAGGAAAGGTCAATTTGTTCGAGTGGTCGTAAAAGTTCAAATCGTAAATTATCTTGTATCCAAATAGCGCTTCCAACTGTTGCGTCCAATAAAAACGACAACGTGGTGAGGGTCCATTTCAAGCTGCGGTCATGTTTGATTGGACCACATTGTCCCTTCCAAGGATCAAAAGCCTTCCGTCGTCCAAAACAATGTTGGCAGTTAGCGGCGACCGTTGGCAAGGCGAGAAACCACCGCGGCGCCAATCAGAGACTCGTTAGCACACCAGCGGGATGGAAGCAGGAGGTGCGTCCTCTAATGCCAACGCTTACTGTGTGTACATTTGATGCTGAGCCAAAGCGATGGCAGTGAGCTAGCTGCTTGATAGCGTTCATCAAACACAACTTGTGATGTTTAAACCTTAATTGACTCAGCTCAGAATTAATTTGACTTCATCTCAAATTGGGACTGAGGTGGGATGCTGGGAAGATGTGGCGTTCTTGACCGCCAACTAGCGGCGGGGTATCGGAAGCTAGCTTGTACGCCTCTGTTGCTCGGGAAACTGGTCGTCGAGACAAAAGACGTTCTGTGAGGGAGCCCGAGAATATTTCGCCCACGTCTGCCGACCCGAGGAAGAAAAAACTTGGGCTGCCCCCAGGCGGGAGGAAGCGGATAAAAACGGAGGAGCTGCTTTAGCTAAACCCAATTGTCGACGCTACGCTGTGATTGCTCGACAGGCGGTCGTGAAGGCGGGGGATGGGTCCGGAACTGACAAGAGATTAAAAAAAAAAAAAAAACGAGGATTTTTTTCCGCTTTGAGAGACTGTTTATCTGGTGTGCATCTTTGGGAAGCCTTGGTCGGCTTTAATTTTGAAGTTGGCCCTTGTAATGGATAATAGGAACAATCACTGAGATGCAACTGATGCTGCGTCCATTTTGCGGGCACTCTGTGAAAGAGCCTCGTGATGAATCCTGCTAACGAGGTGACAGAAGTGGAACAAAGTTAGATCAAGGGCTACTAAGGCCTAGAGGAAAGTCCATGTGGCTTGTAGCGTGCCACGGGGCTTCCCTTCGGACGTGATGGCCCACATCCAGGAGGATTTTGTCATCTTCTGCCATTTCCTGTCCTGATCTAATGCTACATCCACACTCGTTAGCCTCCACACACACGGGACGACCCCCCACCCCCATCCAGCATGCAGATCCCGGAGGCGGCTGCACTTGTCGGGCAGGTGGCATGAACATCTGCTTGAGCATTTGGCCACAAAACATCTGCTTGGCTACAACATATTTTTCCGTTTTTTTATGAGCAACAATATATCAGAGGTGGATAGAACATGAAAACATCAATCTAAACAAAGCAGGGCTGTCAGATGGAAACAAAATGGTGGATCTTGCACACGTGACTTCATCGACTGGCATTGACCTCGCGCTCTCACGGCGACAACATCTAGTTGCAGGGTTTGACATTTAAATGGATGCCCCCTCCCACCACCATTCCATGTTCACGGACGTTCTTTACGTTCTACACGCCTCTAAGGTAGCTCATGTACGGCGCATGATATTTCCCCTAAGAATCTCAAATATGGCCGACACTCAGACGGTTGTGTTCTTGTTGCAACGACTTCGGGTGAACTCCCACGCTCGCCCGTCTGTGACGCCACAACTACACACAAAGCGCGGCGGATGAAAGCCTCTCGTCTTCTCTCCTTTGATGCCGGCCAGAAAAGATGAACATCATATTGGAAAAGAAATGTTTGATTTTCTCCTCCATCCTCCTCATTTTCATTTCTTTGGCAGCGGTAACCTGAAGTGGACCTCTCGCAGCTGCTGCCTTCATTCACAGTCGCACACTGTCCGGTGCGGGAAAGTGTTAATTGATGCACGACAGAAGACGACGTTCTCTGCCGATTCACGCTCGAATGCATCCTGGGCGTCGGGTTCGATTCCCAATCGGTGTTACGGAAGTTGACGAAAAGAAAAAGCGAAACGTTGGCCTCAATAAGAGGAAGAGGAGGAGAGCGAGCGTTGCAAGTGGAGAAGATTAGACGGGAGAAAAGGGACGTTGGCTATGACCTACTTCCGCTCAGCTCTTCACCAATCCTTCCTCTTCATCGCCGACCCGCTTTTGCGCACCGAGGACACGCAACAACGCGCATAAGCACACGAACGAAGGCTTAAAATGACGCTTCACGTCAGGATTTTTGCGACCTGTCACTCATAAGAGATCACGGTGCAAGCAATATATCTATTTATGTAACTTGTTTATTTATTTATTGTACTGCGGGAACTAAGATAACAAACTTAATTGGTTCTGCGAGCCCGTTTGTAAGATGAAACATTCGGAACATTAGACACTTAACGAATGGAAATAAAATGAAAAAAAAAAAAAATTGTGACATCTTCAATAGTACCGACAAAGACGAAATATTGCCAGGTCAATCTGAGACCCTTAAAAATCTATCCCTTGTACTAAAAGCATATTTTTTTTGCTGTGAAAAGACTTTGGAATGCATCATGCATGCATCCATACGAGCACTCAGACACGCTTCTTCCCCCCCGTGGGAGAGAGGAGACGCCTTCAGTTGACAGCACTTGGAGAGGGAGAGAGAGAGGGAGAGAGCGAGAGGGAGAGAGAGAGAAAAAAGCTAGGCTCTCAGGAGGCTTCCGGGAATGGAAGCGGAGTGGGTGAGGGGGGGCAAAGATTGACACTCTGGCTCTTTTCAGCCTCATTCTGGAGCGGAATGTCGGTGGGTGGCGGTGAAACACGAGGATGGGAGCCTGCGGAGGGTCCAGGTAGAGAGGACTGGTTGCTAGGCAGCCCACCAATAAGAGCATGCCGTGTCATTGGGTGCGTGCGTGTTTGCAGCGAGCAAAAGTTAGCATGTCGATGCTAAATATTTGATGCCAATTATCATGGAAGAAAGGCACGATCGTTGAATAATTGAATTCCCATCGTTGCCGAGAAGTCAAAATTGTGAAATCACATTAATCCTTCTGGAAAACGGGGCAAACATATTTGATCAGATTTTTTTTTTTTTGTTGTAATTTATGAGTTTCATTAATTTATACGCCACTTGCCTATTCTTGGCTGCAACCCTTTTGTTCTGACTTGCTAATTATATCAGACAATGTGTGATTATTTTTCATTTTATTTTGATTTATGCTTTGTGATATTAAAAATTCTTAACTTGAATTTCAAGCCTGTTTGAAAAAGAAAAGAAAAAAAAGTCATAAGGTATGAGCAAATGAGAAATCAACGAGCATTCTGGACTTCGGATCTTACTAGTCTTAGAACTTCCCCAACATTTGGTCCATTGCGAACAAATGTAAACAAAGTATTATTACATTAGAGGCTAAGTATTAGCATTAGCAGACTGATGTTGTAATATGCGGGTCAAAGGCTCGCTAATCAGTTAAAACCTGTGCATGAGTGAAGGTTTCCACGGCAACGGACTCCATCAGAGCCACACTCTCCGGTTTAATAGCTAGCGTAACACGCAATGACACAATTACACACAACGATTGATGTGGGGGCAGAGAGGACAAAAAAAAAAGAAGATAAAGGGAGAGAAATGGCAGCGTGCTGAGGGCAAACGCCGGAGAAGCCCAGCAACAGGACGTGCCTTAAATAGCGAGATGCTGGCCGCTAACGTCACGCCGCCCGGCCGCCCGCCCGAGGCATGTGTTATGTTACGTTGCGTTGCGTTGTGCCAAGCATGTATGGGCCGGCCGCTGACAGCGGCTTAGTCATGTGGTGGATCACGTGACCTCGCGGGGACCGACGTTCCGAGAATTCAGACCTCCCGTCACGGTTGACCTCAACTCTACTCGTGAAGCTTTCATAGCAACACTCTATTCTTACTTATTCCTAAACTGTGCTACGTGGACAAGTCATCGGATTTCACTGCTACGATCGCACAAACACATGCACACACACAAAAACTTATTTTTCCCACACTCAAGTCATGCTTCAAATTTGGTAGAAATGAGCCGAAATGGAGACTTTTTTTGGTGGCTGTACTCATGACAGACCATTTTTCATTTTGCTCAATCACATTTGCCTCAGAGCGGAATTTTTAAAACACCTCAGGGGGTAAGGATTTTTTAGATCAAACCAAAATGGCAATTTTTTTTTTTGCAGTTTTCCTAATAGACATGGCTACCAAATTTCAAGCTGATGATTGATCAAAACTAAATTTGGGGGAAATTGATCCAGACTAACCTTGTCCCACACTCGACAAGACCTTAGCCAACATTGTGAATGTTGTTTTCCCAAAGGGCAACTTGGTCACACTATGTATTAGCCTTAAAGCCAGTAAAGTTCCCTTAACCTTCTGCAAATAAGAAACTTCATTGTATTTGATTTTTTTTTGTGGTTGAACACATGAGATGTTCACCTTGGCCAAAACATTGAGCATAGTAACCATATTTCTTAGTCAACAAAACAGCACATGTGTTCTTTTTGGAAAATAGCAAACATTCTGTTCTTTTCACACATAGACACTGTTTTTGTGGGTCTACTCAAAATGGATATGCCCACCAAATTTAACACCACAAAGGGGAACAAGGGTCTATCTACTGCTCCTGGTGACTTTGCAGCCATCATGGCCAGTGTCCAAGTTTTTCATTTCCTCTTTAACATTCCCTTTGAAATGACAACTCAAATGTCAGGGGCAATGAGTTCACAACCTTGAGTTTGGCTGGGAAACGTAAATAAGTCAGACAGTTGTGTGACCAAGTTCCTTCAAGTGAGTCAACGTTTACCGGGGCACCATTTAGCATCATTTGCAGATTTAGTTTTTTTTCGGCTCTACCTGCCGATTCCTAAAAATAACTACGCAGAGAATTCCATAGAGACGCACAGTCGCCTTTTTGACGAGCTTGCGCTAATCATGTGACAGCGCCACCATTGTTGTTGGGCTAATCAGCTTACAAGCTCCTTTCTTTTTGCTTGGACGAAACCCGATACGGCGGATCAGCGGGGCTTTAGCCACATGCTAATTAATCTGCAGCTCCGAAGCGGCTTAATAACGCCACGGAGCCTAGCGACGAGTGATGGATCAGTGCTAGTGCGTCCTCGCGGGAACCCGCGTACAAGTTCATTTGACATCCACAGCTGGCGTCTTCTCGGAGATGTTTCACGTGGGATCATCTTCCAGGTGCCGTGGTGAGACTCGTAACACTTATGGAGTCTACGCTACGGATGCCTGCCTCGAATGACACCGGTCTAGCCCAGAACAAACAGGATCATTGCGCAACTCACTGAAACCTGGCCGGGACGGAATGCAGATTGCAACCAAGATTTAAACATTAGACAAAATCAATGATTAATTAACTTTGTCTTGAAGGGGACATACGATGGTAGAAGGCACCAGGGAGGTCTTTCGGATAATAACTACTAAAGTCACATTTAAAAATGACAAAATTTTTGAGTTTTTGTGGGGTACTACATCTAAAAATGCTGTTCAAATTTTGTTTTGCATGTCTCAGTGCACCTCATGAGAAGACGTTTGGTTTTATTTCCCAAGTGTTATACTTTCACTTTTTGTTACCGAGTGACGTAATGTCAATTTAGAAGCGACTGACCCGAACACTGAAAAAGGCAGTCAGCGTTTTTTTTGTTGTCACGTGGAATATGCATGGCCTATAAACCAGCGAGTTCAATCGACTTAACTTTATGGTATTATAAAAGTCCAGGCTGCTATCAACGAAACTATAGACGGGAAGTTGCACATCATATCAAATCAAGGCCACACACAGCCACACTCAAGCAATTGAATTACATTGGTCACCAAGGCAGAAGTCTCATAAAAAGGAAAAAAGCTCCAATAGTTGAGATAAATGCAAATACCTGCAGGAAGTAAAAACATGCAGTTCCTATCTCGGCTAGGAAAAAACAACAAAATACCCAAAGGACATCAACAAGAAATCAGCAACAGCCAGATATGAAAACCAACGGCGGTTTGAAATAAAAACTTCACCTCGCACAGCTAAACTTGGCTAAGCTAAAAAGCGCAAGGCAAGTGAGTGGACTGCCAATTTTCAAATGGAGCACGACTCACCCTGAGGGCCTCGATGACCAGGTCGCGGGCCTCCAGCTCGCCCTCCATGATGCTCAGCAGGGTCAACAGCTCCGGCTTGCTCAGGTTATCCATGTTGAATTTGCATTTCTGAAACACCAAAAACACCAGTCAGGCTTTTCGGCGCCAACCGCTTCCAATATCACATAGCGTGTAGCCAAAACACGTAGACGCATTGACACAACTCCAATGCGCCCCTCCTGGCATCATACTGCTCTAATTAAACGCAACCGTCCAATTAGGCGAGCTATCTCATCCTACCTCACAGCGATTAGAGCCTAATTATGTTTAGCTAGGTCATTAAGCAGCTCCTAGCAGCTAGCGGGTCAGGATGATCGTAATCGGGCTTGACCACACAACTTGTTGCCACAATTAAAAGCTTTTTTCCGCTTCACTTATGAAAGGCAAACAGTTTAGGTGTCCTTTCTGACAGGTGGGTCGGCGGGAAGTCCGACCTGTGATGAAATTTCAAAGCGAGGTGTTTACTCAGTTTGAGAAGAATGTGATGCACGTTGGATGGTGTCAAAAGGCCCCCCGCAAACAAGAAACTTCCCCCCTGCCTTAAGCCAGCGACAGCGAGTGTGAGCAAAGAGCAAAGTGCTTTATTTAACCAAGGTATGGCAGCGGCGGGGGGGTTCATTTCGGGTAGTGGGAGGGCACGGAG
Source organism: Syngnathus floridae (assembly GCF_059516105.1). NCBI lineage: Eukaryota > Metazoa > Chordata > Actinopteri > Syngnathiformes > Syngnathidae > Syngnathus > Syngnathus floridae. Next base: position 15,850,649 of record NC_142418.1, read on the forward strand.
AAGGAAGCGAGCGAGCCGAGGAGGCTCGGCTACCATGTGCACCTGTTTCGCCTTGCCGCCAAGCGAAAGTGTCTTGGAGAGAGCTCCGCAAAGGGGGGAGGGCAAGACGGAGGGTGACACGGTACTCCCAGCTATGCCCGCTGAGTCACTGAAATTAAGACCAATTTAGAAAGGTGTCTGGTGAACACAACCCACCTCCCCCTAACAGCACCTCCTCCGCAGCTCTTCACCTCGTACTGCCACTCAAACCCACGCGTGCACTTTCACTCACTGCTCGCATGTAAAAGCTGCCACGGAAATAACCGGAATGCTAAACAGACCCAGACAAACATGGCGACCAATGGCGTGTCCAGACTGATGACAAAGTTAGCTTCTCTACAACGAATTGGTGCATCAGGGGCTTAACGGCAAAGCCAGGGCTGCTTAATTTATTTTAAAAAATCTAAATCGATAAAATTACTTAAAAACAGCGGGTAGAGATGCCACAAGATGGCAGCAAAGCACTGACAATGGAGAGGATCATAAAGCATCAACACCATGCATTTTGCATGTACACATACTCGTATTACATATGGGATTGTATTCAGTAGGGAACAATAGAAACAATCTCAATTAACCTAACAATACCAAGATTCCACCAGATGGCGCCAATGTAATTTTGTTATTACTACCCGAGCACCAAAAAAGTGGGAGATTTTCAGCAAAACAGAATAGTTTCCAAAATACGAAAGCCGAAATGTAAATATGAGGCGTTCACGATCGTCCCTGACACAACAGACGCAATGATTTTTTTTCCGATCTTTTAACCGTCTCGCTGTTCAGTGTTTTAACCGCTAAAAGCACCCGATTGTCCTCACCAGGCAGAAGTGTATATAAATCCACAAAGTCACGTCAGCTACATGAGTTTGGAGTTCAGGTGGTTTTTAGGTTGGCAAACCGCCACGAAATCTTTCTTGAAGCCGACCCGAAGGATGGCTAATACAACATGAAGCTGTTGGTAAAGAAAATAAAATTGTCAAGAAAACAAAATCTACTTAAGTACAAACTCAAACTATCTTTGTAGTTGATTACTTGCCACAACTGCAAGTAGGTGTGTGTCAACAAATGAAGCCAGAGCATCTGGTCACAGCAAAGTGAAGAAATAGCACCTCCTCAGGGTCCAAGAGCTTCCCAGGGAACCTGAGAAGGTTCCGCTTGGTTCCACCTGAGCATCATGTCACAAACTAACCTGTCAAGCCATCCGTAGCTTCGACAAAAATGTCCAAATGTCGTCGTTGCTTACAATGTGAAGCCATTTCGTGTCACTTCTCCATCACAGGACGAAGGTTCGAAAAAGCCTCGAGGCGAACAAAAGAATTCTCCATCACGAATGGAAGCCAAGCTGAGGGAAAGCTCGTCATTTTGTCATGGTGGGTTACGATGTGTTAGGGGGAGGTGGTGTTTTTCACGGGGGGTGATCTGGTTCGGTTCTGATCTGGGCCGAACCGACACGGACGATTGTTGTCCTCCGGACATTGTCGCGAGAAGCCCGGCGGCCACTCACCGCTGATTCATGTGCGACATTTCTCGCCCTGGCTCTGACTAAAACCCCCGCCAGGTGATTTCCACGAAGCTCCCCCTCGGTGTCTTACCGTGTCGACGCTTCCCAGCACGGCGGCGGTCAAGGCTTGCTGTACCGGGGGAGGAGGCTGCTCTCCGCTGGTTCCTTCCGACGCCATCTTCGTACTGTGGCGGTGCGCTGACTGTCGGAGAGCGGGAGCGGGCTCATCCGCCGCCGCTCGTTAACTAGTTCGCTGCTGGACCAGAGTCATCCGCACGCCCAGGGCGACATGAGTCCGGGAAGGAGGGAGATAAAGCACAAGGTGGAGAAGAAGACGAAGAGGGCCACGAGAGGGGTCGAGGGCGACAGCCGTGAAGAGGAGCCCGCAGACCAATGAGTCGATGGAGGGAGTGGGGGGCTGATGGGAAGGAGGGAGGCGGGTAATAGAGGGGGGCGGGCCCGGACAAGCTAGCCAGGCAGGCGGACAAATCCAGATGTAAAAGGAGGCGCGTGCTTCTAATGACTGACAACAACATTTGTGGGAAAGAAAGCTGCTCAAAAACATCATCATTTTGTCATCTCTATAATTCTGTGTCGCATAATTCAGTATAGCCTACCATTGCATAACATAGCAGTATAGTACAGTGATCCCTTGCTACTTCGCGTTTCGTTTATCGCGGCTTCACTACATCGCGGATTTTTTTTTCCGAATTAAAAAGACATTTAAAAGTCAAAATAAAACTTCTAAATTGAGGAAACATGTGTCTAACCTTTAGGATAGTGTAGTATTGCTCCAAAGTCCGTTTTCGCGTGTCAGCATGATCGCGAATTAGCATCTTTCCGCTAACTCGTTAGCCTGCCCAGTACTTCTTGTTGGTGACCGTACTTCACGGATTTCACTTATCGCAGGTGGTTTGTGGAACCAATTATCCGCGATAATAAATGAGGGATAACTGTATACAGTAGTACTGCATACTATTTTCACATGATTTCTTTGATGGCGACAAGAAAATCTATTTGCGACCATTAAAACTGTGAATGTCTGGTGAACGTCTTTGCAACCTTTAACAAACGCCGACTTAAAAACGACATTCGCTACATTTACTAATATGCTTTGGGACCACAGTGATATGTTCTGATCTCTCCTGAACTGCAGTGTACTCCGAATGAGCTGCATGTGCCGTATTGTGTAGTATAAAACTAGTTCAGCATAAAATTTAGGGTACGATAGTGGCAGCGTATGAGCCCGATGTGTCATTGTCATATCTACGGAAACAGAAGCTCAGCGTTAATCTTACACGAGTTAAAGCTCAAGCTTGAAACCTCCCCGCTATGGATATATTCGTGCCGGCACGGCGGGAAAGGGAGGACGGAGGCCTTCTTGGCTCCCAGATGTGGTTTTAGGATTAACGGATGTAGTTGATCCAGGCGGCTGGTGCAGAATGAGGTTAGCACGTCTCTATTTAGGTCAAACGTTGGCAGCAAGTGCCGCTCTCGTATTCCCCATTTTAGTTGTCTCGTACGCGCTTGGGGTTGGGACAAAGAACTTGCTTCCGTAGTAGTAGTTGCAGTACAATATACGTAGTGTAGGCTTATGTAGTATAATGTATACATAGTAGTATTGTTGCATCATCTCTGTTGTGTCGTGTAGAAACATAGTGTGCTGTCTGATCATGTATGAAATCCTAACAGGCTGTCTGAAGAGCACACCTCCACCATGAGTCTATTAATCCCGTACCTCTTATCATTCATCAGTGGTCGTGACCACCGCTGACATGCCAAGGACGGCCTTCTGTCATTCCAAGAGCATGTCCTCTCCTTTTCAAGAGCTCCTTTGTGATGAGCCGCTCTGAATAACAGTCCAGGTGAACACATGGAAGCTCCCCAAAGAGCAGACGGATGAAAAGCGTCCCTCTGAGATGGAGTGTTTGATATGGGATCAGGATGGCACAAATTCTCCCGGTTGGCCGCCAAACTAAATATTGAGACTTATCGAGAGCCCGGTGACGTCCCGGGACGACCCCCGCCTCGGTTGTCTGCAAACGGGAAGAGCTCCAGATCCCTGCATTGGATTAGCAACACAGATCATGGATGAGAGGGGAGAGCATTAGGAAGTGAGAAAGTCCCGGAAACACTAACAGATATCAGGACAGTGAGTCCATTGGCAAAAAGAAAAGCACCCAGGGAGGAAGGGTGACTGCTAAGTGGGCCACAACTCACGGCTTGATGATCCTCGTAGGATGTGAAGCGGCCCTCTGTTCGTTCGCTGATGACACGGCGCTCTGTGTTTGGAGCTCACTTCCTTCCTCTGAGGCTGTCTCATTAACATCCTGTGGCGCGCAGGCAGCAGGTGTTTGAAATTGACACACGGGTCAGCCATTTTGGTTCGACGTAACCATTTTAGGCTAATTTTCATTCCGAGACGGACTTGTCGGCACTCCTGAAATTGAAAACTCAGCAGGAACATATCCCAACTTTACATTAAATTTGGAGTTTCGGTCCAATTCCGCCGCTGCTTGCTATTCCTCAACCTTGTGGTCCTTTTACACCAGCTTCTTCTTACATCTTATGCGTCAGGAATGCACTCAACCTGCATCACATTTCTGTTTACACACGTCGCCGAGCACCAAAGATGGGGTTTCCAAAAGCAGGGTGAAAGATAACAAGGGTTTACATTGTTTGCATGATGCCCTGGGCGCCTGTCAGATGAGCCTGTCAATCAAAGGGACAAATCTTAGGAATGTCGGCAAGCAGGTTTTGTGCAATGTATGACAGCATCAGCCACAAGAGCTGCTTAGGGTAGGAAAAATCGGTCAGTTTGTGGGGGATAGGGACTCTGTGAGTGTCAAAAGAGACCCAATAAAATTTAAAAAATCATCATTAATAATCTGTAATTGAAAATCTTATGTTAAATTCTCAATTGTTAGAATTTCCAAGCAGCAGCTGAGCACTATGTGGACAAGTGTCGCCTCCTAGTGGATGATTAACTGCTGTGAGGTAATAATTGATATTTTTGTCAAAACACAGTATTTCATATTGGATTTTGGTCTCAAAATTTAATGTTTGAATTTACTCACCATGTTTGAATGTTGCGAATGTTGATCCATGATATAGCGAGGGAACACTGTATTGTGCTTTTTTTTTTTTCTTTTTTTTAATGATGGCAACTTGTTTTTTTGTACAACAAAGAATTTTTTAAATAATCCAAAAATAAACAAAACAAAAAAAAACAAAACCAGTCAAGTTTGTCAGATGCGCGTGAGCTGGTGCCAAAGGCTGGACGGCAGGATGCTCTCCACCTTCTCCATGATGAAGTTGAGCGGCGCAAACAGCGTGCTCAGGAACTGCAAACACACGAGCAGGAATTCAACTAGAAAAATAGTTTGGATTCTTTCAGGAACAAAGGTATAGTAGGACAGAAATAAAATCATAATTTTACAAGTAAAGTCTCCTCAAATCCAACACGAGGCAACGCTGCCATCTATAGGGATCTGTTAGTCATTACAATCCATTATAAACATCCATCTCAGTGACTAAGTAAATCGACATTTTATTTTATGGGCACACTTTAAGCAAGGAAAACAATATTTTTATTTACAACAGTTCCAATGGCAATTTCTGTTAATGGATTATTAATATGGGTGACACATTTTGTGTGTGTGTGTGTGTGTGTGCGTGCTAACCGCTTTGGCAAAGACGCCCATGAGTTCCGGGAACTGATGCGTGAGCAGAGCCAGCATGGCGGTGAAGGAGCAGAGGCCGGCTGTGAAAAGGATGAAGAAGGGGAGCTCCTTCTTGGGGTATACCGACACCTCGTGGAACACTGCTTTACACGCACAAGCACAATGATCGTTATATTAAAAAATAAATAAATAAAAATGTGTGCTTGTGTGTGTCTTACTGGGTAGCAGCTCTCTGTCTGCTGTCTCTGTGCAGATGGGATAAGGATAGAAGAGATGACCTTTCTCCAAAGGATACGGGATCATTCTGAATGCTACGCACAGGGAAACATCTAATGAGTTCTAATGCCGCAACCGGAATCCCTCTAAATGTTAATCCATTTTGTAACATGACGTACGAAAATGTAGAAAGGTGACGCAATAAAAAAAAAAACTTGGCGGCCTGTACGTGTTGCGTGAGAGACTTACTGCCCTCCCAGGTGCAGTGCAGTAAATTCAGCGCTCCCTCGACACGCTTCCAATGCTGCAGGTGGAAGAAGGCGTACGCGATAGCCTCGCTGTCTCCTCGCTTGAGGATGTGCTCCGGAGGAAGGATCAGACTCTTCATCTCCAGAAGGTACTGAGGGAGTCACACGGTCGGGTTGAGAACAACCGGTCACGTGACCATTGACACGCGTCGTAACACTGACTTTGGGAACGTGCGGGTTGAACTCCACAGCTCTGTGAATTGCTTCTACTGCATTCATCTCCGCCGTGCTCAAACCTCGTCTAGACGCTGCCTCTGGAGAGAATCTGAATGGATGCACGCATACAAGAAGTGTCATTCAGTGTCATGTCGTGTAAGTAGTTAAGTGTCAAGCGTGTGGTGTCACATCCCTGTTTTTAATTTGTGTCAATTAACAGCTTGTGCTATAATTTTCAAGCACACGATGCTCTCCTTGTTTCATGTAGGGGAGTGTAATAGTTTCGTGTCACGTCATTTTATGTCAGTCTGACTTCCTAGTTACATCGTGTGTGTGTGTGTTCATTGTAGTGTGATATTGTTAAGTGTAGCATTCCCTGTTGTGTTGTCGACGTGTGGAGTCTCCACTGTGTTGTGTACCGTCGAGAGGCGCAACTCACTTGTCTGACACGGCTCTGGCTTTGAGCAAAGCTGCTGTGTAGCATATCGTTGCAGATTTGGGTAAGCTAATATCTGCCACACACGTACACAACACAAAATGACAACACAAAAAAATAAAGTCAATTACTACTTTGGATGCAGTGACAGATCAAAAGGGTGTCAATTTCACTTATTTACTTAAAGTGTACAGAATATTTGTTCAGTAGTTCATGACAGAAGATCCAATTGTGTACAGTAGTGACTTGCACACGTGTGTGTGTGGGTGTGTGTATGTGTGGTCATACCGTCGTACTTGGCCAGTACGGCCTGCACGTCGGCGTAGTTTTGCAGCTCCAGCAGCGACTCCAGCAGGTTTTCGTGGATGTTGAACATACTGAGGAGAGGGAACTCCTTCATTAACTGGAAAACACACAACTGTTGTTACATGTAATAGCAGACAGGGGGCGGCACACATCCAGCAACCACACAACGAGGGAGAAGTGCATCTGCGTAGCCGTTCGTGACTTACATCTCTCATCATCTTCACCGCCTCTCTCGTCCGGCCAAGCTTTCTGGAGCACATGGCCAGTCTCCTCTTGATGTACACCAACACGTTGGTGTCTCTTCCTGAGGAAAAAAAAAAACACTTCCATGTTACAAGGGACATCTTTATTGTAAATTGTTTTTTTTTTTTTTCAAGAGTGTGGCTACTCACTGTGCTGGGCCTCGTACTGCGTACCGTGGTGCTGTAGCTGCTGGCTGCGGCGGTAGCATCCCTCGCCGGCTTTCAGCGCCTGCTTGAACAAGCGCTCGGCCTCCATGATGGTGGTGGCCTCCTCCTCGGCCAGCAGGATGTACGCCGTCGCGCAGCTGTGGCGTAACAACAATGCAAAGTAGCATTTTGTAGCAGCTGAATGTTAGTGGTGGAGTCCCGCCAGGTTATGTGCTTCAACCACTACCATTGTCATTATGAAGCATAATTATTTTTAGGAAGTATTTTGAAGAAATTTAAATGCTCTCTTCACTCAGACCTTTGAAGAAACAATAAGAAAATTGATACGTACTCTTCCAGCTCCAGAGCTTCGTGTGCAGCCGAGATGCGTGCTTGAGGGTTTCTCTCCCTCCACGCCTTCTGCATGACTGCAAAGAAACACAATATAGAGTTTTAGCGGCAGGAACGTTGGGAAAGGCACCCTAGAAAGAAGTGGAACTTACTGGCGTCGGCGGGCCGCAGGTGGTCCGAGTCGCAGGTGAAGAAGGTTTGATGGTCCTGCGCTGACAGGTTCATGTCGTAGTACGTCAGCGGCTCTCGGCCCGTCACCCACGTGTACCTGAGGAACACGGCGACACGTTCAGAACATCACAATTGGATGGTACATTTTTCCGAAATCAAATCATCTGTAAGCCATATTGCGATTCTACTTTGTGGTTGATGATTTCTTGGCATGCAATCCTAAACAGTGTCCCAATATTTTTGGCCATATAACGTGAAAGAAGGCGAAAGAACAAAAGAAGATCGAGACATTGGAAGATAAAAGAGGAGGAGGGGAAACCAACAGAGAATCAAAATGAGCAAGCGCGATTAGAGGGAACGTTTCAAAGGCATGGAGGAGGAGAAATGCCGGCGAAGAATGAACATGAAAGAGACAACAAAGAAAGAACGAATGTCAGAGAAAGAGACTAACAGCAGATGTGAAATGTTTTCACCGCAGTCACTCACCGATTGTACTCGGCTCCTCGGAATAAATTCAGCGGGTTTCGCCAAACTTTACATTCTGCGGATGAGAAAGAAAAACATTCAATCATGCTTTTGGGTGAGAGTAGAAATAGCAGATAAAGTGTAAAGGAACTTTACACTGATTTTGGAAACTAGAATATCAAGTAAATAAAAATGATGTGTCATAAATCCGGTTCCGGGCTACTCACCCGACACATTTTGCCGACTGGAGTCAGCCTCGCCGTTGCTGGCGCTGGAGTTGCTGGGGGAACTGCTGTCCACGCCACCCAGCAGGGGGCGCAGGTGGCTCACAGACACCTGCTCGATGAAGGAAGTGCCGTACTTCCTGAAGTACCACCACTCGAAGATCTGGAGTGAAGGAGAAGCGGCCACCATTAGAACAGGGCTCTTCAATATTTAATCCGGCCCGACAAAACATTAAAGTGCATTATCAAGAGTCCTGCCGAGAACTTTTTACACTAAGTAAAAAATAATAATAATACAAGACTCTCCAAGTGCCACCACTTGCTTGTCATATATATTAAAGAAATTTGCCCCTAAAATTGGTCAATTAAAATGCAATAATCCATTTTAAGCCATTGATACCTCACTATTAATAAGCAAATAATATTTAAATGTATTGTGTTTTTTTAAAATGTATTTTATTAAAAAGTTTGCTAATTTATCTTTAACAATTTTTTCATTACCTCATCTACAAATGAGCTGCCTCCATCCGTTTAAGAAAAAAAACAACACGTGGCCCTTGAGCACAAAAGCTCACCCACTCATGTATTGGAATGTCGGCCTCAACACGAGGTGTAGTTCAATTAGGTGTGTGGAGTTGTAGCGCAACACGAAGTCCATTAACGGAACGTCTGGATGCGAGGATGCTCCAATGTTAATAGCGACGAGCGCTCAAGCACTTTACCCTAAGTGCACCCCTGTTGCAAAATGCAAACATAAACACTTCTTTATGGCTCAACATGAAATATAAGAGTGGGGTTGGGCTATAACCCGAATCAATTTAAAACAAATTTCTGTGTGTTAGCGTGGTTTAAAGAGAACATTGGCTAATAAGCGCCAATTTGGTGTCAAATCCGCCACCTGTCCGCTCACGCTTAAGCGGAATTACAACCTTCGTGAATTGTCTCAGTTCGAGCGCGTGCGAAGCCGAGCAGCCTGCAGGGAACGAATGAGCCTAATTAACAGATGAGCTATTTTAAAGCCGCACGGCCACACAGAAGCCCGAGAGGTAAATAAGAATGAGCAGATTTGTCGCCAACTGACTGCCAGTTAATATTGGCAAGTTAGTTGACTGGTTGCAACTCACGATGGCTTAACTCGCTTCTTTTTGCTTTTTCATGCCGTTCGTTCTCAATCAACCAATCAACAGACAGCAGAGTGTTTAGCACCGCCTCCTGTGAGCATACCCAACAGGGACAAATGGGACAGGTGGGATATTATGAGTTATGGTTTTAAAATGTGACTGCGACGTGAAAAAGAAAAATTGCGCTCTTACCAAAATGAGTCCTGATATGAGGGAGGAGGTGCCCGTCAGAGCCACGTAGAACTTGGGTGTCAGGGTGTTGAGAAACATGCTTACTGCAGAGAGACAAGACAGAAAGATGGCGGATAAGCACAAAAAAAAAAGAAAAAAAAATGATAAAAAGTTATTTATTGTGGGTAAAATGTTCTATGTTTGGTCTTTAAGCATTTACAATATTAAACCAGTTAAACTGCACTTTTGAAACGGTCCGTCTATCTATCCCATCGGCAATACTTGACGTTAGTATTTGATTAACATCTCTAAGATGGCGTTTAGAGTGGATGCTTTGTCATCCATCAAGCGGCGGCGAGCGTAGTTGGGACAAAGGCGGCACTCAGATGAGCGGCAGGCCAGCCCGGTGGACACGTGTGCAAACAGAACGCAGCTGCTTGGCCATTGAGTGGAGTGGAGCCTCTCGTCTTTTTCAGAATGAACCCATTGACGACCACTCCTGCTGCTGCTGACTCTTCATCCTCTTCCGACCTCACAGTCAGTGGATTTACTCTAGCGCCACCAGGCTACAATTAAAAACTCCCCAAACAATTATCATTTAAATATAAGTCAGTCGTAAAACATTTTGATCTCAAGTGAAGACCTTATAGCGGCTCATAACATATAAATCAATTAAAAAAAATAAATATTCAATTTCATTTGGCAATGTTAATTTTTGTAGTTTGATTTTCAAGACAAGATGGCTCCATGTTATTCAGTCATCAGGCCGCTCGGTTTTGTTTTATTAATATCCAATCCATACATTAGTGCTCCTCTTTTTTCTCTGTGGCTCGCTGCGCTTGAAGCGCACAAGACAAAAATAGCCCGAGTCAGCAGTTACCACAGAAACACGATCTCTCTCTCTGGGCTGTTTTGACATTTTTCTTTTTTTTTTTTCTTTCCTCCACTCTCTAATTTATTTTTTCAATTCAAGGAGTTTGTTACCATGGCAACAGAGACAGCCGTTCACTGTCATGATGCTAGCCAATGGCGGACAACCTGGAGCGATCGTCTTTCCTATTGACCGTGACGTGAGACGAGTGTCTCCCTGTCACGAGCGGCTGCCAATCAAACATTGATTGTGAAAATCACATTTATTGTAACAGCTAGCGAGCCGTTCACGTTGCGGGCTAACAAGTGTGTAACGACGAGCTGTCAAAAATAAACACACTGCTCATTTCTAATCAAGGATCTTTCATCTTTTTTTCAAACCGGTTTGGAGATGTTTGCTCAATCAAAATACAGTTTTTAAACCTGTTTTGAACTATTTGTAATCTTCAGGCTATGAAACGACGTTATCAAAACAATGAGGTCCCAAAGAAGAAAAAACAAAAACAGTGCCTGAACATTAGGAGCTACTTTGTGTTGACTTTCAGATCATTCAATCTCAGTCTCAAAAATGTTCTCCCAAAATTGTGCTTTTGTACATCGCTGAATTATTCTATTTAAGTCTCACTCCGTAAATGCAATTAATCACATTAGCCTGTTTAAACTAGTAAGGGGCACAAAGAGCATTTTGTTACTAAGAAAATCTCTGACGCGAGTTCCCCTATTAAGTCAAGTTTTGAGGTTGTGACACGAGAATTTGGACGCATGTTTCTAGAGAACGCCAAGCTGCTTATTGATGGTTATGTTTAACTGCAACTTGTCAGCCAATTAGAGAAGGGCTTCCCTGAGTAGCAGACAAAACAAAAGGGGATTTCCTACAGGTGATATCGCAGGAAAAAATTCCTACATACACAAAAAAAAAATTACAGAACCCGCCGTCCAAATTTAAAAATTTTGTGTGCGTAGTACACATGGCCATTCCAAACAGACAGCAATCTTGTCTCATTACTACGTCGAGAATCAGAAAAATAAAGCAAATAGGTTGAGTTTTTCCAGAAAGTATCTAAAGATAGGTTCCACAGGAATTTTTTCTTTTGAAAAGCGCAACACGGAAAAGGCTCATCGTCACCATAATGACAATAAGTTTGCATGGCAAAAAACGAAAAGTGTTTAGACGGGAGGCCACGGCATCAATTTTCCGACATCTTTCCCATTGCACACACGCACGGCGCAGACGGCGAGTAGGAGAATGCGAGGCAAACCTCGGCGGGACCACCGGCTAGCTTGTGGGGCTAAAATGGTAGATCCCGGATTTGTACCACCAGCAACAACAGGAAGAGGAAAAGGGGGAAGAGGAGATGCACGACAGACGGATGGATAGCGAGATGCAATCGCGGTTTTCCTCCCCTTGCTTGACTTCCAACACGTACGAGAGGCAGGACGGACGGCGGCGGCGGCAGTACTTACGTGACGACTCTGTGCCGAACATGGCTGGATCGGGAGCTGTGATGGAGAGAAAGGAGGATGAGGAGGAGGAGAGGAAGGGGGGGTGATGACAGAGAGAGGAGGGGAGGAGGTGGTGGTGAGCAGGCAGCTACACAGCAGGGGTCATCAAAGAAACACAATGCAGCCGCCCGCCAGACGCGTAAAACGTCCCGGACGCCAAAAAATACAAAAGAGGCCCGGTGGAGCTTCACAAACGCCTTTAACGCCGACACTCCTCAGCCCCGGTCAGATCCAGTTAGCGGCTGGCATGGCGCCTCCCGCTCTCTCGCGCGCTCGCTTGCTCGCTCGCGTCCATCCTTTTTGCTTTTGTGTTGTCATTGCCCCCCTCTACGGAAGAGGGGGATCGAGGGAGGGAAAGGAGGAGGGGTGGGGGGGGTGGCTATGAAGGAAGAAAGACCCGGGGATAGACGCCTTCAGTCAGACAATAGACACACGACACACGTGTGACGTCACGGCTGGGACGGACGGACGGACGGACGGATGGATGATGGAAAGAGGGAGGGAGGGAGCGAGCAAGACGGGACAGAGGCATGAAGGGCAAATGGAAAGATGTGAACGGACAAGAAATGAGCATGTGCTGATGTCACAATGGACGACCATCAAGGAATTATTAAAGCACGTCAAGCTGATAATGATTGCAATCGGAATAATTTAAACATAACAGATTTTTTTTCCCCAGAAACGGTTTTCAAAGTGGTTTACAAATGTTCACATTTTCAATCTCTAAACGGAGATCATATCAACCAAAATGACAACAGTCGTTGGCACCATTTTTTCTTCTTGCGCCCCCTATCGGTCGGTAGTATAAATGCTTAAAATTTGGTGGCAGTCTGAAGAATCTCTGGAAGGAGTTTGCATTTGTAGGACACCCAACTTTTAAAATTGAGTTATGGTTGGTCTACTCATGACAGGCATGATTAGCAGCTTCCGTGTGTGGAACTAGTTTTGTGAGCTGAACTTCCAACCAAAGCGATGGATTTCCCCTTTCTTTACTTGCGTAGCTACCTCAGTTTTTTTGTTGGTCCTTTCATATTCGACATATCAACAAAATTCCATGTTGCAAAGTAAAACTTGCCTCACTGGCTAAATTTCTCCCGAAAAAAATAAATGAGTCAAGAGTCCCGCTTCATATGGCTGGGGCTAAAACGCCTCTGGGGTTGCATTTAATTACACCAGAGATCCCTCCCCAAAGAGGAAGAGCATACACTTGAAGCAATTTTTGGAACTTGTGCCCCTTGTGGCCTAACACCGGTACTGTGAGCTCTGTCGAGACAACTGAGACATCATTTTCCGACAACCGGCATAAACAATTGTGCACGCCAATTACACGTCTGCGTCATTGAGCACTTAACCGGAAAATGACCAGGATTGCCCTCAAATGAAAGACTTCCGGTCTTTTCAGGGACATTTTTGTGAGTCTACTCCTAATGAACATGCCCACAAAACTGTTAAGAGTGAAAGTGAATTTTCAACAAAACTCAGAATGCAACTGTAACAAGACAGACTTGCATGGCCTGCTCTAAACGTAGCTAATAACATGCTGACACGTATAACTGTAATTAGCACCGCTAATTATGTCAGCCACTGAAGGAGCTGCATGCACACGGTGTGTAAAAGTGCCTCACGCGTAAGCCGTTAAAAAGACTTGGGAACAATGCACATGCCGTAACCCCCCCCCCCCCACACACACACACACTAACATCACACGCTAGCTAGCAGTTGCCAGGCAACTGAAAAGCACGAGAGGCGAAATGAGGAGATGGCGGGAGGAAGAACGTCGTCGGTTACAGCTCTGACGTGACACTCTTGGGGGACCTGAGAAATGTTAGCGGTCTCTGATATCCAAAATTTTATAAAGTAGACCAGCCACTCAGGTCGAGATTGGCAAAGACGGGCTTAAAATAAGACCTCTTAAGTACATCATGGCTTTTAGAAAAAGAAAATTAAATTGATCAAACCTGCTGGCGGGCTACACTGGAAAAATTGCAAAATGTCTGACGAAAAACATAACTCAATGCCAGCTTTTTAGGAAAACAGTTACAGCAGGCGTTGAAAAAAAAAATCCTTAAATTGTTGTCATTGTGGTTTTCGCAAATAAGGTCAAATGTTCGCAACCATGTAAAAGCAGCACACGTCAGCAAAGACACACTTCGACCAACAGATGTCAACAAAAAAGGTTCACGGCGCCAAGACACACAAGTTGGAGTTCTGAAAAATGTGTTACAGTAAAGAAAAAGAGGGTTCTACGCTAAGATGTGAAAGTAAACGACCCTGATGACATGGAAGTGAAAGTTCAAGAAGTTCAACACAACCGTCCACTTCCATAAATTTGCCATACAGACATTTTTTTTTAAATGTTCAATGAAAAAAATGCAACACACATTATTGAAATTAAGACACATTGCCTTAAATCTAAAATGGTTAACTTATTTTGCACGTATAACCAATGAGAATTTAAAAAAAAAAGTGGAAATGCAAATCAAAGTTTTGTTGCTTTTACACATAGGTGGGAAGAACAAAGTACAAATACTTGATGTACTAAAAGTATTTATTTTCCTGATGACTGGACTGTTCCTCCCTACGTTTGAAAACAATGTGTGCTTTCTATTCCTATTTTAGTACATTTCAGGAGTTGGACTTTTTTTACTTTTAACTTGCGTGACACGAGTATTACTATTTGATTACTTTTGCCACTTCTGCTTTTACAGTTGGAAAAAAAGGACTGAAATAAAATCTTTTAAAAAAATGTTACTGTACATCACTACAGAGGAGCATTTTCATTATTTCACAAATGTTGTCCCCTGAATGTGAGCAAATTGCTTAGCTATTTAGCTTATTTTAGCTACACGAGATGGTCAGAATGTTGAGACAGCAGCTGTCAAGTTTGACACTGTACACTGTGTACCAAGCCAGCACATAAAAGTACATTTAATACACCTTTTTATGTACGGGTGCAAACAACATCAACATGCAATATTTTAAAATGTAGTCGGCGTTCCTCCGTGACCATTTAAACTTAGGTTAGCCAGCTAGCCAGCTAATGAACTTTATTTATTTATTTTTAAAAGGTAAACCAGTGGAGGCGTTAAAATACTGGCGGCGGTGTGGTAAATGGGAGGGTTATTTAAAGCGCTCACCTCTTTTTTTTTCTTCAGTGCGCGGTGCTCAGATGCCTATTCGTGGCTAGCATTTCTTCCCCCCGAGTGGTGGCTCCGGAGGGTCCCAACATGTGCCCAGTAGTCTCGCGGCGTGGATGCTGGGCGACGTGTCTGTCTGTGGCGTGTTAGCACTTCGCTGGAAGAGGCAGGCTAACGTTAGCCGAGCTAGCAACAGTCAGTGAGCCAGTCAAGACAATGTGGACGGACGGCCGGTTGGTTGGTTAGCTCCGCCCGCCTTACGGTGTCGCTGTGGGCGTCCTTGTAACACAACATACAGACTTTTATCGGCGTAAAACGTAAATATCGTCACCCTTTCAGCAAAATAATATAGATTAGGCCTAAAATATCGAAACATACCCCGCATACCCCTGAAATTAAATTGTAATCAGGATTTGTTTCAGCTTTTATGACGGAAGATCGTTGAAAGACCCTTGGTGTTAATTTCCAATGTGGCCTGTTTACAACTAAACTTGATCCTTTGATTTTTTTTAATCACATTTTTTGTAACACAAAACATTGAACGTCACCAGCAGACCAGCAGTAAAAAAAAAAAAAACTTAAATATGTCAAATTTCCGTTTTACTTTTAATCTCACAGCTAATATTATCAAATACTTTTAATTATATCGCGTTAAAACACACACACCAAAAAGGGCATTTACATTTGCATTCTAGGAAACTAAATATTTATATTTCACATTGTCCCATTAAAAAAAAAAAAACTTATGGAAGACAACAGAAATTCAAAGACTCTTTGGATAGAAAATTTGTTATTTAATGCAACATAACTGTGACCGAGTTACAATGGATGTCATGGAAATAACCACCAAACTGACAGGAGATAAGATGTTTCATACAGGTATATATATTACAGTGTCTCGTTTGTTTTTTTTAATTGGCATAGAATACAGGTTTTGTCAAGTAAAAATAAGCACAGGAGGAGAAAATGATCCTTTTTTTTCTCTTTTTTAACTTGTCTTTATTGTCACGTTCGATATTAGTTGCAGCGGGCGACCGGTTAGTCAAGCTTGTCGGGCGGTTGGAAACAGATGAGGCCGTTCAGTCGGTCAGGAGAGAGGAAAATGTGACAAGCAGTGGAAAATGCCCCACCCCCGCCATAAAAAGGGGAAAAATGTTTTGCCAATAATCACAATAATTATTTTTCTGGAAATTAACTACAAATAATTGTATTTTTGCATACATTTTGCCTGCTGCCTTGTTAACTTTCTTTCCTATGTCAAGTATATATCTTTCAAAATAATGTCTGATATCGCAGGGAGGAGTGTGTGTGCGTGTGTGTGCATGTGTGTATAAAAGAAACATCAATAAAAGGAGACACCCAATGAGTTAATTCGACATCTTGCATCTTCTTTGTCGTCTCTATTTTTTTTTTGTACAAATACAGCTATCCAGTCATGCAACATGGTTTGTTCTTGTGTGCATGTTGGTGTGTGTGTGTGTTAGAGACAAAGGGGGCAGTTAGTTTTTTTTTTCTTTTCTTTTTAAGCATTCTGCATCTCCTTGCCGAGCTTGTAGCTCAAAATCTTGTTCCAGTCGATCTTGGTGCGCGTCACAGGAAGTTGGCGGCGTAAGGCTTTGAAGGTAGTGTCCGACATGGTCTGATAGTTTTCATTAATGGCCGTCTGTGTAGAACGACAGCAAAACACTAATAATACTAATACTAAAAATAGGGTCAAAGGCCAATTACATATACATTTTGAACTTCACGTTATGAGTCGCAGTGTGATCACGCACCTGATATTCGCCCTCTGCGGCCGCCATGATCTTGACAAACCTTTCTGCGGTTGTGACCTCATTCTAGAAGGAAATAATTGGATATAGATAATTATTTTTTATATATATACATTAAATAAGGAGTCAGTACTTGGTGTAAGAGATGGGGAAGCAGAAGGTGGTACTCACAGAAATGGACATGGACTCCTTCACCTCCTTGTGGCTCACCAGCTGAACGTTGCCGTCCTCGTAATAATGAACCTGAATGGACGAACAAGGCCACCGTTAGGGGGCGCCAGAGTGCCAGTGACCGTAGCGGACTAGTCCAGTTACCTGAATTTTCATGATTCCTGCTACCTCGGTGGAGGATGGAGAGATGTTAAATTTCCATTCGGACCTCCAGCGTCCATTCCTGAGCACAGAAAGCCAGAGAGGAGGGAAAAAAAATGACACATGGGACTGACTGGCTCCAACTGCAAGTGAGTAAATAAAAGTACCAAAAGTTTTTGGGTTGAAACTGATGGCACTCGACGCACACGATGATGGTCTGATGTCCATCAATGTTTTTGCCGTAAATCTGAGGAAAGAAAAGATAACGTTGTATATTTGGAAACAATATGGCTGAATGTCTGAAAAATGCATCTGAACTATTTTGAGAAAGCTGCAAAAGCTCTCAGTTCCCAAATTTTTGGGAGAACCTAATGTCCAATCAAGTGTCCTTAAAGCCAACATGCGGACAAAAAAATAAAAGCAAGTTCTTGAGTCTCAATGAATAAAGAGCGTACGGTGCAGACTCCGTTGGGGTAATGCTCCTTGACATAAGCCCTGACGGCGGCGTCCACGGCGCTCCTCCACTCCTCCATGGAGACGTCCACATCGTGACGCCGGGGATCGCTGGCCTCCTTCCTCAGGTGGTCGAAGGAGAAGGAGATCTTGTTCTTAGGGTCCAGGACACGGCCGTTCCCCAGATCCCCGTGCTCTGTGATTAAGACCTGCCGCAGAGGACAATGTTAGCAAACACAAGTCTTTTCCTCAAAAAATATACATGATTTATTTTTTCTTGAACAAAAAAAAGTTCTCAAAGAAAAGCGTAGCTGAAGATGTGGCTGATATGAACGAGTGCAAAGTGAGACTTAAGAGTATCCTCATCACGTCTCATGTGGATCAACACTCGAGCGATTCTGCAGGGAAGGCGGGCGGCGGGGGAATTAACGCGTGGACTAAGTAGCGACGCTGACATGATGACATATCGACGTAACGCTCTGCAATCATTGCCGCGCATTTCTTCAGCCAAGACTCCACAAGCGTCATCAAAAGCGTGATTCAAGCGGTCCGCTTTGAGAAGGGTTCACGCCACGAAAGGGATTGGATGAAGAGTATGTATTGAAGTCACCTGGTCATCGTAGCCCTCAATTTTCACCGGGGTAAACTGGTCCAAGTTGTACTGCGCAAACGCACTGCAAAAGGAGGAGGAGGAATTTAATTCACGAATAAAAACGAGTCAGTCGATTCACTTTGCAATTGTCGATTTTTCCGACTTTTTCCCAGCCACTTACTGGGATGCGCCTTCCTTGAGGAGATTGTCATTGTCCAGCAGCAATCGCACATCTACAAACATGGCAAAGGACACAAGGAGGGATTAGTGGAGGAGAGAGTGAGAGTCAGTGCAAGCAAATGAACAGGCTGGAAGGGGGTGTAAAATCCCGTAAACATCACACGGGACAAAGTGGCGACAGGGGATTGATTGTATTCAAGAGTTTCGAGTCGTGCGTGTCTGTCAAGGGGAGATAAGAGGGGAATCAACATCCCCCCCCTGCGGGCGCTTATCGTGGTGGGATGAAGCTTTAATGACACTTGTGCCTGTCTCTTCAGGCTAAGCTTACCATTGATCCCAAACACCAAGGCATTAATCGCAGCTCTTCACAAGCCAACTGGGTTGAGAGTCAAAGCGTGTAACTCACCATTGAAAACTTCGTTGAACTCTCCTGGCGGGGCGTGAATGATGAATTCAGCTGCTATGCGCAACTGCGGGCGAGACACAAAATAGACATTTACATTCATACATGAACTCTTACACAAAATCCACATCCATTTTTTTTGCGGTGAAATAAATAAATGAATAAATGAGGAACTGAATAAGGGAAGAACTTAATGCACAACGGGCATGTCGAGACATGCAGGATTTCTCTTACATTTCTCTCTTGCCGCTTTTGCTCCACACTTCCTGTTTCGAGGTCACATGACAAGGAGACAACAGCGTCTACTCCCTCCTATAGCTCTCGACCATATAAGGACATGAAAATTTCCTGAGGAAGACGTGCCAGATTCGTTGGCGGCGCCCGACGGCTCGGCCAGGTTCTCGCATGTCGATGAACGGAGGGGGGGAGGAAGGTGTGTGTGTGTCCTGGGGGCACGTATTAGCAGTGTGTGTGTGCGTGTCACTATCCAATCTCTTTCGAATCGAATATCCTGAAGGTATCATTTCATGCACTGCATCAAGGAAAATATTATGCGATACCCAACTACTTGTCTCTCTTCTCTCTTTTTTTTTTTTTTTCGAATAAGGTGTTAAGTCATTTCCTTTGCTCAACCAGGCAAGGCAACTGAAACCAGTTTGTCATTTACAATGCTGACCTGGATAGAATTTATGGTGCAGTGTCTTGCCAAAAGACACTTCAACCGCAGTTGTTGACGGGAATTGAACCGCGGAGACTTCGGTCGCCGGACAACCTGCTACTAAGCACCGTATTTTGGAAGCGGTTCCAGATGAAGTGAAGCTTTTGAGACACCTTCAGAGAACGCGCACACAAGCGGCAACATGAAAACGTCGGCAGGCATTCCCGGAACATTCTTGCTTTGAGGCGACACTGTTTGGAAAGCAAAAACGAACTCTCGATGTTGCACTTTTCTTAAAAAGACGGCTAACGACTGATATTATTGTTGTTGTACTTCATTATTACACCCCAACTAGCAAACGCTGTTCTAGACTATTAAGTCCAAAATAACAAGCCAAAATCAAGTCTGGTCATAATCTGATCAAAAGCACTTTATCTGACCTTTCCAGATCCAACAAATAAATCTGCACAACACCAACGGACATCAAACTGAGGTTTGTGCCCATCTGGTTGAAAAGGCGGATGAAAGTGGGGGTGGGTAAGAGGAGCTTTACAGTCATTTATGAATATTAAATTGCCAGAGTGACAGTAGAGACCGATACGAGGGGGCTGTCAACCAGGCGAGAATGAATTTTGAGCAGCTCGACTAATACTGAAGAAGGAATTTAGGGAGAAAAAAAAAATGGTGCTTTCACTTTGCCCGTGTTTCCTCGTGTTGCGATGATATTAATAGCATCAAAGAGGATTCTCAGGCAAATCCATACAAACGTGGGTTATCAGGCTATTCCGCAAGCACAACTTGAGTAAAAAAAAAAATTTCAAAAAGCGTTGCCATGGATGTGACAGCACTGATGGAATTCTTGAAGACATTCCTAAATCAAAACCTGCCAAAGCGTTCAAACGAGCCGGGTGGACTAACCCGACTAGTTCTGTTCAAGTTCCCTACCACAGTCCTGCCAGTATACAAGGCAGTAAAACACAATACTATTTGTATACGATGGAAACAACTAGATACTCGGGAAGGGCGCTAACAGGTAGCTGTCGAGTCACTTTATGATGCAGTGATGTTGCAGCGCAAACAGATTGACTCACCAGTTTCCTGTTGTGCACTGTGTGTGTGTGTATGTGGTTTAGTTTCTGCAGCCACCAGGAAGCTCAAACAAACAACGCCAAAAAGAAAGCTATTCTTTTTCCAGTTGTCATTTACTTACATTTGCTATTATTGTTATTTTTAATAAATTGGAGCTAGTTCAGCCTGATGAGATTTTCCTCAGAAAAATTGGATTGCAGATGACGGAACAGCGATGTCACAGTTCAGCCTGAAGATGAACATTGTGATGAACAAAAATAATCCCACCCAGCTCGCCATTAATTTATAACTCTGCCAATAACAATTAAGACCTTTCACTGCATCATCTTGAGAGGTTTACCACCCTGCTCTCCACATCACTCTTGCATCACGATGCTGTTCTCTGTCAAGCTGGACAACAATTAAACTAGTCACCAAAGCTAGGCTATTTTTTTTTTATGTGAGCCAAAGCTTTAGTAAAGAGCGAGCGTCCGCATTTGGGCAAGGAGAGTTAGGCGCAACACATTTATTGAAACACACTAATATCAAATGAGAAAATAAATCTGACACAAGAAACAGACTACCTGACTCCAGCTCATTAGGCCACGCCCATTAAAGGCACATCCAACACACAACTACTACAGCACGTATAGAGTATTACACTTTATAAAACATTTGTTTAGGTAGAGGACAGTTTGTAAAGAGCAATACAGATCCATTGGGTGATTAGTAAATACGATCATAAAAACACTTTCGATTATGAACATGTAAGCACCTCTTTCTATCAACTTCATTTTAACGTCGTGACTTGTTTACTATACGCACAAGCGCCTTGATTTGACACGAATATCACGTGAAATGTTAAATTGTGTTGCAAATACTGTCAACAGTGTATAAATCAGAAAAGAGGCATCAAAACAGCAGAAGGGCGTGTTAGTAAGTCCTGCTAACTGTTAGCCTCCAAGCTGCTAAATGCTAAACTACGCGAGCTAGGTATTTTGGCGAACCAAAAACTTTGCCAGGGCGGACGACAAGCGACGCGTTCTGCTCGGTGAAAGAATGCGCTATATGTTCTTTCAACTGAGTTTATAACGCGAACGCCGCTCCTATTTTCAGCCAACACCGTACAAGGAGTCTCCTTTTGGAGCTTCGCTAAAATGAGCGGAAGTTGAGCTAAAAATAAGAAGAGCGGCGGCGGCGACGGCAGGCCCGCAAATGCCACTCGTCCAATAAACACGGTCGTCATTCGAAGCACGTCCAAAACATGGTCAAGTGCCACCTGAGAAAGACATGGCTTGTCCAATCCTAATTGTGTTTTGTTTGACTGATTAAAAAAGTATTCCTACCCTTTCCTCATTGCTGATCGGCTCGTCTTGATCCGCCATCTTTTCTTCCGGCACCACCAGCTCAGTGTTGGCTCGTGAGTGAACGATTTGTTCAAGAGAACGAATCCTTTCATTGAACGAGAGTGAACGAATCACTTCCTAAAGTGGAAATGACGTAACTTCCCGTTCACGAACAAGTCGTGAATTGGATTTCCCGTTCACCAACTGAACGGATATGTGAGTGAACGAGTCAGTAAGTGAGTGATTTGCCTTTCCAGTTCATCGCGTGAACGGATCAGTGAGGATACGAATCCTGACTTTCCCGTTCGCGAGCGAGTCAATGGGTGAACTGCCTTCCTTCCCGTGCTTCACTGGATCAGTCAGTGAACTGTAGGTGTTGTATTATAGAAAGAAATGTGTGAATTACCCGAGCCAATTATTATAATTATATATATTTTTGTTTTGGGGGGGTGTAGTTGTATTGTTTGATGTATATGTTGTTCCCACAGGATGTTGTAATATAGAGAAAAATGTGCTTAGTTGTGTGTTATTGAAGTTAAAAATAAAAAATAAAAATAAAAAAAATAAAGGATCAGTGTGTGGGGTGGGGGGGACGATTCGTTTGAACAAATATTTTGAGTGAACTGATTCTAAAGATGCAGTTCACTTAAAAGAACTGGAATGCACATCACTACACCAGCTTGTCAGAGCGCCGTGACGTCATCCCATGGGTGGTTCCCCTCAGTATGGCTCAGCTCACCCGGCGAGCTGCGCGCGCGCACGCACGCACACAATAATAATAATAGCTGTTCAGAAAATATTTATTTTATTAGCATATATTTGTTTTGTTTTTTAACTGGCTTTATTTCTTGTGCAAACAGACTTTCCTTTCTGAGTAGCCTAATTACACTGTTCATTTGTCTAATTTATTTCTATTGTGGCCAAATCATGCTTTAAAAATATTATTTAAATACGATGTTTATTTTATTTTATTAACTATTTCATTATATTTGTATTAATTGAGTATTAATACACTTACAATAGTACTGACGCTTTATGATTATTAAATAAAAATCAATTGAAGTTTATTACCTGTCGGAGGCTTCTGTAGTGCCGTACTTGTCCGCTAGACGGCAATGTAAGACAGGATTTAGAAGGCATTCCTTTTCTCAAAGCAAACGAGACAAAAAGTCATATTTTAGAAGAAAATGAGATTAAATGTCACCCAGGCTCGTTATTTGTCAGTTTTTGTGAACTATTGTAACTGTGCCCACCATCCTGAGATTTTTTGGGGTGTTACTGTTGTGCAGTATTGTCTCGTTCCACAGTGTATTGTACAGTATAGTGTTTTTGTATCTTATCATATCATATAGCATCACGTGATAGCTTATTGTCTACTTTGGGAGCAGTTGGGTGGAGTTCTCGCCTTGCTAGGGGGCATCTCCACATGCCACACGCGTTGCCAGGCAACTCAGCTGGAGATCTGAAAAAGATGAAGCAAACCAGAGTTGGAGCGGCCTCAAACTTGAAAATATCCTGCGGTGTGCAGCAAAAGGACTCAAAGCAGCATTGAGGACTTGTGAAAGGGAACCTCTGTGACTCAGCGTCAGCCTCTGCTGAGTCATGACACTGTTCCCGCCTGGACAATCATCACCTCGAGGGAATATCAAAGCTGCAGCATAATGAAGTATAAAGATGAAAGTCTACATAGTAACTTTTTTTTTGTCTCCCCAAATGTCCTTGGCAGCATAAAAAGGTGAGGACGCACCTGATAATGTTGAGACTGCTTCATTAGTTTAGCAGAAAGGGAGTTTATTAAAAGGTGAGTAAGAGGCTCCTATATGACATATTGATGCATAAGCAAGATGGTGTCTTTTATTTCTACTGAGCTCACCATCTTCTTGGCCTTTACTTAGTCAGTTTTCCAAGAAGCAAGCAGACGGAAAAAGCGCTGCGGATCTCGTCAGGGTCGCTCATTAGCGGTCAGGAAACTCAGATAATAAAGTGCAGACAAAAGGCAAAAACCCGATATGACCTTTGGCTGCCAGCTACTTCCAGCATTTCCCTGAAAATCAGGCCACAGTTGGATACAAAATGTCAGGGATACAATGAAACTTCATTTAAAAAAAAAAAAAAAATTAAACAATGGTAAGTGTTGTTCCAGCTTCACTATATCTGTCAGTGTACCTCACATTTGACAAGATATGAAAAATTAGGAGAAGATATGAGCTCTCATCAGGGGTCCGACTGACTACACTCCCGTGGAATTCCTGGCTGCCTGTGCCCACACTCCCTGTCGTCTTCACACTTTTGGATGAGTGATGGTGGAATGATTCAGGTGTGGAAAATCAGACGGGCCCACATGAGGAATGTGAGCTGAGCTCATGAGAAGAGCTGCGCAACTGGCAGCCGCCAGGAAAGAAACAACAACCCCAAACCAGCCTCAACTTTAGACACGTGAGTGTCAGCCTCACAAATTAGAAACCAAGGGGGCAGTGTGTGCATATGTGTGTGTTTGTGTGTGTGTTACCACCCCGTGCCATCCGCCTCCCTGCTTTCTCTCATGCCAAAACCCCATTAACAGCTCAGAATGGGTGCACGTTGACTCAGTAGGTCAGAATGTTACTTGACATTCTTTTGGTTGCTTTATCTTAGGATAACACACAAACTGCATGCGTTCGTGTGTGTGTGTCTGTGTGAGTATGTGTGTGTGAAACTGTATCCTAATTGATTTATCATATTAGGATACCCAGCAAGCATGCTTTGTTCTATCGAGCTGGGAAATATTCCATCCGCTCTACTTAATCAGCTAGTCTATTAAGTACGGACACTTGCTGCATTCATAGAAAAAAAAAAAGTGGGAAATTTCCAACTTCTGTGTGTCACAAAGCTTCATCTAGAATGGGCGTGCCCACGAGGATCATGTGACACAGGTGTAAAGAAGTTGAGCTAACAGCTTTGTGTCGCCATGTAAACAACACTCGGATGACGACCACCGCTCTCTTGTCATCGCTTATTGTGTGCAAAGGTCGCCGTAAAAGGGTTTTATCTTCTTAACATCAACTGTTGTAAGGAGAACATATTGATTTTGAAAGATGTCCAACAGGATGTTTGCTGAGCGCGGTGGTGTGCACCTTGTTTGGTTACCAGTGCTAACCAATGAAATAAAGGGAGGTGGCAGAGTTTTATGTTAAATCTGGAATTTTTTTTAAAGATGCTACCAAGTTGAAAGATACTTGGAAATGAGTCCTAAAATGGTACATTAGACTTTTTGTGTCTTGCTGTCTTCTTTTTTTTTTGTTGTGAGTTTAGACATAGCTACTAAATTTCATGTTGCTAAGTCAAAATTCAAGGAGCTGATTTGTGAAAACATTCAAGGGGGGGGGGCAACCAACCAAGCTTCTAGTCTCCATGTCAATTTCAAATGATTAACTACTTTTTCTTAACCTGTCTACTCATGATAAACATACCCACACAATTTCATGTTGCTAAGCCAAACTAGCTCCAGGGGCTACATTTTTAAAAACATTCCCGAAGGTGCTACAGAGTTTGTAGTTCTTTTGGAAATGAGCCTAAAACTTCAAACCACAATGGCTGACAGCCCCCCCCCCCCCCTTACAAGTCTTTTCAAGCATGGATTCTTAACTAAACTTAACTGCAGTTACTTAAAATGAACACGCCCATCAAAATTTCAAGCCAAATTGGCTTTGGGGGTTGAATTTTACAAAGCGTCATTACAAACCTGTACAGGCAAACCTTTGTCAGCCAAAAACCTTCACATGGCATGGAAATGACCATGGGGGAGAGGACTGTCTAGACAGTACCTGTCAAGAGAGGTCAACATGAGGTCATAGGTCATTCTCCGCTAATGGGAAAAGAAGACTTACATGCAGCCGGTATTTGAGGTCCAACATCCATTTTGACGTTTGCGTTATGTAGCCCACACCTGTTTGATTTTACATGTGTCCGTCAGCTCGGCAAGTGTGAATGACAGCGGCCATAATTCACTCGCGTGTGGCACATTCACCTGGAGGACAGGTGTGTTCCTGCAAGAGGTTCAATTAGTGCAAGCATGCATGTAGGAAACTCATGTGGATTTATTTATAACATGACGTAAGAAGATGAACATGTACCTCCAGGCTTCTCTCTCACGCACACACGCACACACACAGACACACATACACATTGTCAACATGCACGTTTTTCCATGATGAACGTCGTGGCTAACGTCAGGCTAAACATGACTCGACGCGTTTCTATTTACAACATGGCAGTGAGTTCGTCGTCATCGTGTTGCCGCTACAAATATAATAGACTTTTTTTTTTTTTTTCAGAGCAAACATTCAGTCTGTCAGTGCGGCCATTTTTGTTGTTGTATCTGAAAAATATTGTTCATTTGTCAAGTATATGTGTTCACACAAACTCTCTAGAAGGAATTTGTTTTTGAGGGACTCCTGGAAAATGGCTAAACGTAGCCTAAAATGACTTGACTTTTTTCAAAACAGAAGTTTGAAGAATCTCCGGGAAGGAGCCTAAAGTGACCGTTCAAACCACATGCACGTTTTTCTTGAGACTTTTTTTGTGGGTCTACTTATGATAAAGATGCCTACCAAATTCCATGTTGCTAAGTAACACTGGGGTTGATTTTTAAAAAAAAAGCTACAACGGTCCCAAAAGTCTTTGTAAAATGACCTACTGACATTTATCTGGTTTCATTTTTTTTCACTGAACATAATTCACATTACCGAGAAGAGAGCAAGAATCCTCCTTCAAGGTTTCTGACTTCCTCCCAAAAAAAACGTCCGGGAAGTCAACAACTTGAGACGATCAACAATCTATTTACATTAAGAGCTTGTCCTCTGTCCAGTGTTGGGACCCACAGTAGTTCTTCCCTCGTAATCCTCAAGCGCAACACTCCCGCTCGTGGTGGCAAAAGAGGAGCGGGTGGGATGTTAGGGAGGTGGAGGGTTGGGATGACGACGAGGAAGAGGAGGACGGGTCGGAGGTGGCGAGGAGGGACGGGTAGGGGGTCATCTTCTCGATGTTGACGTAGGTGGTGTTGAGCAGGACGTAGTGTTCGCCGCTGAAGCTGGTGAAGATACTCGCGATGCTGGACACCAGGTCGGAGAAGGAGGGACGACGCTCCGGCTTCGGGTGCCAGCACTCGACCATCACCGTGTAGCTAAAAGGAAGCAACAAGGGTTCAATCTGAGGAACAATTTTTTTTTTTTGGGTCTCAATCAGGTTTCACTCAGTGTCAAAGGAAAAAAATAGTCTGACAGAGAAGGAAAGACACATTGAAAATCTCTGCCAGCTTTGACATTTTCCCTGATTGATGCGTTTTCCTGACGAGGGCGGCTGGAATGCCGCCGCCGCGCGCGCTGAGCGCTAAGCAACCAGTCAAGATAAGGAAACACAAAGAAAAAAGAAAGCCGGCATCCGATTTCCAGGAGCAGAAGAAAAAGGGTCGCCTTGGTCGGCAGCTGTCACGTCACGTTAGGTTCAACGCGTGTTTTTGCTTGTCTGCTTCCTGTCTCTCATGCTCATAAATCAGAAGTG
This sequence comes from Syngnathus floridae, assembly GCF_059516105.1. Classification (NCBI taxonomy): domain Eukaryota; kingdom Metazoa; phylum Chordata; class Actinopteri; order Syngnathiformes; family Syngnathidae; genus Syngnathus; species Syngnathus floridae. The sequence goes on from NC_142418.1 coordinate 15,878,018, forward strand.
GAACACTTGATGTGCACCACACGCTATCTTTGCTTTGAAACCATTTTAACTGTTCACCAGGAGCAAAAAATAAACTTCATTTGATTAAATCATTGAGTTGTATCTCAAATGAAAGGTTTTGGTGAGAACCTTCCGGATTTATAATTACCTCCTTCAATATAATTAACATGATGACGCAATGACCAGAACATTTTACGCCACCCTGCATCATTTTTCAAAAGTGTGAAGCTTCTTATTGAAATCAACTTAAATTCATTTATGACTTTAAAAAAAAAAAAACATTTGTTTTTTTAAACGTTTATTTATTTATTTATTTATTTATTTAAGTTTACAATTTTTAAATTAATATATTTGAACTGTTCCTGTCATGTTTAACTTGTTTGAGCATTGGGGAAAAAAAGAAAAAAAAACAACAACTATGATATATAAGGTGAGCGGAATGCCACTTACAGGGAGTCGGGGCAAAATTCGGGCTGCAGCAAGCGGCGCCCCTGCAGGAGGAAGACGGTAATGTCGAAGGAGTTGACGTCCGAGTAGGGCGGTGCCCCACGGGTCATTAGCTCCCATAGCAGCACGCCGAACGACCACTGAAAAGCAAAAGAAGAGTCAAGAGACATGAAACACATTTCTCAAATCAAGTTATCAGTGTTTAAGTTTCAAAATAAATTCAGTGTTGTTCTGGTACCACGTCAGACTTGGTGGTGAACTTGTGCGTCTGCAGACTTTCCAGCGCCATCCACTTGACAGGCAGCTTGACGCCACTCTTGTTGTGGACGCTGTAGTACTCTTTGTCGTAGACGTCGCGCGCCAGCCCGAAGTCGGCCACCTTCACCGTGTAGCTCTCGTCCAGCCTGGCAACGCAAAAGCAAACGAAATTAACATCCGGCCCCTTTGGTCCACTTTTGGTTTGGTTTTGGACACTCACATGCAGTTCCTGGCTGCCAGGTCCCGGTGGACAAACTTCTTGCTGGCCAGGTACTCCATCCCCCGGGCCACTTGGAGTCCAAAGCCCATCAGGTCCTTCACCGTCGGGTTCTGCGGGAAAGCAACAATCAGTGAAGTCACACGAGGAGTCACATCCGAGCGTGTTGTTCTTACGTGGCCTTCGTCGCGGATGAAATTGCGCAGGTCTCCGTGCTTCATGTAGGGCAGAACCATGAGCGGCGAGCCTTCGGGCGGCAGGCAGATGCCCAGCAGCGACAGCACGTTGGCGTGGCTGAAGTCCTTCATGATGATGCCTTCCTTCAAAAACTGGGTCACCTCCTCCAAGTCTGTGATGCCTTTAGGCGAGAAGACAGGGGCGGCCAAAGAAGTAAGCACTTCTGGAAGCGGGTCAGTATGTCCGTGTGAAATGATGGCTCGGGAAATAAAACCCTCCTCCGCGTATTTTCTACCTTCCCAACTCACGTTGAACGCAATTGTCACTGTTGTGTTACTGGGTTGTATGTAAAAGGCACAGGTGGATAATTTTGCAGAGTCTCTGTATGAAAGTGGGACAACATAATGTTGAGGTTCTCTGACTGGTTGTCATAGCGACAGGAAGAAGCCTTCATATGAAAACAAAAGGCAACAAAGAGATGAGAGATCAAAAGGTCAAGATCCCAGGGGACAAGACCTCATCCCATCCCGTCCCCTTACTGTCATCTTTACTAGATTAAAATCCTCACCAGGCCACGCTTATTCATCACTTTTAGCGGTTAGAAGAAAAAAAACGAGTCTCTGATAACCTGATTGTGATGTCATACTTTGATTGGAAACGTTTTGCCGGGATGGCAACGGTATATCTGTTCCTCGCTGCCTGTGTGTAAAAAACGAAGAAGGAGCTTACGGTTTAGAGACTTGATGGCACAGTGTTGGTTCTGACCGTCCGGCTCCAGTAGAGTTCCATGGAAGACGCATCCAAAGTGACCTGCAGGGGATGCATCATATTTCATACTCATATTTAGGAAATTTACATTTAACATCTCAACTCTAATGTAGCAAATTAGCTCTCGTGTTTACACACCTCCAAACTCAGCATGCAAGAGTAACTCAACACCAGGCTTTATTCATTAACACCCCCCCCCCCCCCCCCCCCATCAATGAATTATAGCTGCAGTTTGCAGGCATGGGAGTTCTCAGGGGGGCGGCGGTGGGAATGAAATGAGCGCGACGTTCCCCTATCACGCCGTCGCAGATGGCCGAGGGTGTCGGGTTGCGAGCGCCGCGGGAATTAGTCGCGGTGAAAATCGGAGGCTCCTTTTTCCTTCACGGGGGCAATTGTGAAGGGCTGGCTGGGGTGGGCGTCCCGCAGGGTTGCGTCGCGCACAAATTGGTGTCAGAAATGCCCGTCGTGAGTTAACGACTCACCTCTGCCGATGATTTGGTTGAGATGCAGCAGGAGTCTGTCCTGGGCGATCACCACGTGCTGGACTTCGCTCAGTAAGTCGGGATGCAGACTGGACAGGTCGATGTGGACCGGCGCCATCAGCAGCGGCGACACCAGCTCGCCCTCCATCCCGAGCCCGCGGGCCAGCGCCCCCAGCCGGGGCGACAGCAGCTCCCGGCTGGACCCGAATAAGACGGGGGCAGCTCGGCACGTCTCGGGACGCTCCATGCCCTGGTCTGAAGGGGCAAATAAGACATTTCTGTATTTATGATAAACGGTGGGGGACAACAAGTGGCTTCCACGTACCTTCCAGCAGCGTACTTCTGTAGTCCACAGACTCGTGAGACACCATTTCGTTGGTGGGACTGACGCTCCTGGCGCTAGCAAGCCTGTCCAGATGTTGGATGTCGCCGCGGCCGTCGTACCACACCTCAGAGAGATCTACAGGAGGCAACCATTCACTCTTACTTAGCTTGATTTTGATGGACTTCATCAAATTGTCTTCATATTACATTAGCTGCTAAGTTAGCGCAGAGAAATCCACCAGGATGTCTTGACCGTCTCCAACTCACCGTCAATGCGCTTGTTCCTGCGCCACATGAGCAGCGTGGCAAGCATCAGCAGGAGCAGGCTGACCAACACACAGCCCACCACCAGACCGGTGTAATCCTGTTCCTGCGCCAGCGTCACCTTGCCCAGGTGACGGATGGAGTCGGCCTGCCGCCACTGGAACAGAGTTTTGGATTAGTCACAAGGGTGTGTGATGATAAAAATGTAATAAAATAATATATTCGCAATAAAAATATAATCAATAAAATGTTATCAATTATTCATTTATTTCATGATTTTAAGACAAATGTAACTAAGAAATTAAATAAAATCAGGACTGAATAGTTTATACACATGATACTGGAGATCATTTTTTTCATATATACAATTAAAAAGACAAAATTGCAAACAATGTTGAATCCAACGGAGTGTTATTAAATAGTTCATATGGACCACTTTTATCTTCAGGCAAGGTTTGATCCCCTTGAGCCTTATTGAGCCAGCCATAGACAGATTATTTATACACACACACACAAACGCACACAGACAAACACACAGTTATCTGAGGTCAGATTACATCAGTGATATTGCCCCTGCTTTTATTAAATTTAGTGGATATGAGGTTACCACTTTGACTTGAGATGTGTTTGTGTGTACGCGCAAGAAAACAGCTCAAGGATATTAGCCTGAAGATAAAAAAAGGTCCTCTGATAGTGTCGGCTGGGAGCATTTCCTATTTGAAGTTTGCTTTTGTTAGCTTTGTGCTAACTGCATGCTTTGCTCAATGAAGCGGGAGTTATCCCATAAAATATATATATATATTTTTTAAAACATTTTTAAACTTTTTTGAGCGACTATATTTTAAATCAATCTCTGAATGTTCTTAACTCCTTCTCCCAATTATGCACAAAAAATGTCTATGTATTAATTCCACTCCCGTCGATCCGGGACGTAAATGGAGATTTACACGTCTCTGTGAGCGTCTTTATTGACTTCTTCTCCGGCATTCCTTGAGCGTTCCGTCTACTTTTTACAGATAGCTCAATGTGGTAAAAGCCTCAGCAGGAGGAGACGTGACGAGTGAAAGGCTTCGACATCCGGCGTCTGCTCTCACAATAAAAGTCCAGCGTGGACTGAGACTGGCATGTGTCGCCGTGGAAACGTGCGACTTTGGTTATAAAGATCAGGCTCGTCTCGAGTTGGAACGCAGTTTTATATAAAAGCCAGAATCCTTTTCAATGGGGGTCAATTATGTGTTCCCCATCCCCCGCTATGTGTCATGGCCGAGCAAACAACATCAGGGGCAGGAGTCGGGTTGTCCGGTTACCATTAGTCAGCGCGTGAGCGTCTGGATGTGAGCTGTGGTCTACAGCAGCTCTTTCGCAAGTATTTTAATTTTGTATATTTGTGTGTTTGGTGGTGCATCAGCTACTGTGATTAAAAAATTCCGTTTAAATCAACAGGGTGACCTTCGACCTTGCGGCTCACCTCCACCTGCAACTCCTTGGCGGTGGCCGCCTGCAGCTCGTTGGGGACGGTGCACTCCAGCGTGTTGCCCACCAGCGTGAGGGTCTCGCAGCTGCGGTTGGACACGGTCAGCACCTGGCACTTCATGGCCTCGCGGTCCATGCGGTCGCCCTGTTGGTGCCACAGCGTCATTACACAACTCTCTTGCAAAGCAAACACAAAACTGAATTATCGCCATGGAGATAATTTGTTGCGTGGCTTATTATAGTCTGGCGACAACACACCAGTCACTCTTTGCTCGTTCTCACTTTCTTACTCACTTTTGTTTTTCATATACACTCCACACACACACACACGCAGACATACACACATAGACGCACGTACACAATATAGTGGCATGCTTGTTTGAGCGCAGCAGAAGGCAATAAAAAGAATGATCACATTCCTGCCGTGACAGCTCAGGATTTCCAGATTTGACACAGAGCGGCGGCTCGCACCTGTTCCCACACACACATGCATGCACGCACACTCTTAAGAAATATTGACTTACTTAGTGTGCGTATTAAAAACAATATGATGTTTGTTTCGTATTTCATGTTTCAAAATATTGCATTTCATTAGGAACGTTTGTTCGATATTACTGTATTTTTCCAAATTATTATTTAGATTTACTATGAAAACAAATGTAAGCTATAATAAATATTTCTAAAAACAATTTCATATTTAATTTAATACAAAAAATAAAATCCATAAGCAAAAATATAGAACTAAACAAGTTAAAATAATGACTTTATATACTCACAACAAACAAATAAATATACTATACCATACAAATGAATGACATGAAATATTTGTCGGAATTAGCCAAGTGTCACCATGACAACTTTGTTACGGAACCTGGCAAGAAACTGTCCCAACCTCTAAATAAAGTGTCGCAGCGACAAATGCCGGGGAGTCTCTCGTGAAGCGCCATACCAGCGTTCCTTCACGCCATCCACGCCTGGCGTGTGTTGAGCACTGTGTTTACAGTATGTTTGTCAAGTGATCAGGTGGCAAAAGTACTCACACCCCTGACTTAAGTAGAAGAACAGCTTCGTGTGTGTGTGTGGGGGGGACTAAAAGTACTAAAAGTAGCAACACAGATTTGTAAAGGTCAAAAAGTAGAGACTCAAAATGTATAAATAAAAAAGTACAAGTTAAATTTTACAATCAATTATGACTATTATACTTGTCAGCTTTGCTAAGCAGTGCTAATAATTCAAACTTATATCAGATGCTGTTTCGTTCGTGTGAAGTTTGCCTCAAATAAAAAGCCGTCGCCGATGAAGGCGTAAAGGAAGGAGGTGGATTTAACCACAGGGCCAAGGTCACGCTAGGAGAAAAAAAAATCTTTCAGCGCAGCTGCCTCAAAGCATCTGCTGTGGTCAGCAGAGTAAAATAATATTTTTTTTCAAAAAAGACCAAAGAAATAAAAATGTTTTCATTGTGTTAATTCATTTGACATTGTCAAGAGGTTTGACCTTGGCAGCAACAACAATGCACTCGCAGACATAAAGGTTGAGCCACTAAAACTGGACAAAAAAAACAAAAACCGATGGGAAACAGACTCCACTTCCTGTTTTTGTTTCTGTATTGTTTCCTTCCCGGCGTGACCCAAACAGGCGTGCACGTGGGAATGTTCGCAAAGTCAGCCACAGAGTAAACAACAAATTAGCTTAGCATTTGGCCACCTTGTAGAGCTCATACTGACTCAGCAAATGTTACCATGCTCCGGCCACGGGCAAAGATAAAATATGAATTATTCCACAATTTAGTGGTGTTTGTTTTTGTTGTCTATAAGTGCTTGAAATTTGGTCGCTAATCTGTCTTGGAAGAACCCCTGCAAAATGGCCGACAAAAACCTAACATGGCTACTTCCAAACAAAATGGACGCCTTCTTGAGACTTCACGTGAACAATTCAGTGGAAGTAGCTCCGAAGCGCTAAATTTGATCATTTTTTAGTCGTGGTCTTACCTTGAGCTCCACGACGCTCTTGTTGTCCTTGGATGTGAGCTTGGGGTCCTGGAAAAGGGGATCTTCTACGTAAATCAGGTCCCACTGGTCGGTGGCGTAGCCGTCCAGGATGAACGCCACTTTGGTAACCACCGGCGGCGGCAGGGCTAGCTTGGCCAAGGAGGGCGTGGTGCACTGGATGGAGGTGCGGTTCTCACCGTAGACACAACTCTGCGAGCAGGAGACACCAAAAATATATCTAGCACTTATTTCCAAGGCTGATTTTATTTTTATTCAGGCATGAACTGTGTAAACTTTTTCAAACATGCTCACGGGCAAACAGAAAAAGGAAATTTTGCACCAAGTAGATGGATGAAGACGTTATATAGTTTGTTGTTGGCGTCTTTGTCCTGTCAGGTGATCCATTTGCCCCATTGTTGATCTTTTCAATGCACAATCGCGCTCAGTTATCCAACTAAATGTTCACATTGTGAAAAGAAAGCGCTGGCTTTTCTCGCCGGGATCCGATCGGACGGTGCAGGAACCTCCGCTGGTGCCGGAGAGGAAATGTGAAATCTCTTTTATGTATGTGGGAAAGTTAAGACGGACAGAACATTCCGGCAGATCCCCTTTCACCCTTTGGCCCTAACTCTGCGTGTTTTTTCTTTGGTATCTTCACGCTGAGGTGTAAGGAAGACCAACTTCCCACATTGCAATGGAAACGACTGGCAAGATGGAGAATGTAACATTGGCAAAATTTAAAGTATCAGCGGTCTCTTCCTTTGTATCGTCACCCAGCAGGTGCTACTCTTTCACTTTTTTAAGTGCTGACACGTCCCTCTTGGTGGGGTTTGCAAAATGACCTCCGCCAAGGCAAAGCGCAGCACTCAGCACTCCTCTGGGGGGAGCGACAACTTCCATAACAAGGCTTTTAGCTCAATAAATGAACGCGGTAATAGCGCTAATAGACAAAACAGTCCGACACGTTCCCATCGGATGTAGGAAAACTCATTCCGGGTCAAACGGCGGCCATCAGAGTGTGCGTGTGTGTTTCGATGTGTGATGACATGTTGTAGTGTTTGTTTTTGTTGGCCAAATTCTCAAATTATCTCGCAACAGGAGCCCAGTGACAGATAAGAGCATAGCACCACGTCCTCCGCACAAAACCCTGCGGGCAAATACACACTTACACACACACTTCTTGGTACAGGTTATTTCTTGGCGTACCGTTGTGTAAGTTCCGTTCCACATTTAGACAAATAAACAGTGTCGTAACGTGAGGTTGGAACCGAAGCGTGCTGGTGCTTGCATGCTGCCGTGCCGTCCTTCAGGAGAAGACAATGGTAGTGGTTTATGGAAGCCACCACGGCAAAGAGGAAGAAGCTGAAAGGTCTTGTTAATGTGGAATGTTAGCGAGTGGTTAGCGTAGCCAATAAAAAAAAAAAAAAAAGTGTCTTTTTCCTTTCAAAGACCTTCAACGCCTTCATCCGAGTGCCAACTGGAGCGTAACACAATCCGCCAGAGACTCGTGTCTTCTGATGTGGGAATACTCGGTTGGAGCATCACAAGTTCACATGCAAGGGAACTTAATGTTGGATGCCGCCAGAGGTACACATGACGTTGAACGCCAATATTGTGCCTTAGCAAAAAAAAAAAAAAAAACGCGTATAATTCAAAGCAGCTCGACGTAGCCGTGACTTATGCGCGTGCAAAATCCAGAAGCGCCTGAAGGCCTCGCCGGGCTACTGGACTTGAATGACAAGCGGAGAAGACGTTTCCTGTTTTTGCGCTATCCCGTCCGTCTTCCATTTAGCTCTTTTCCGTCCACATCAACACACTGGAGTCTTTTCCCTTCCAAGTGGGCGTGAGGACCTCTGATGACAATTCCATGCGCCGCACACGCGAGGCTACACTTCATTTCCTTTCCTATTGCTATTCATCTTCACGGGCTTCTGCTGGATCTTCAGCTGGGAGCTTCGTGTTGGGAGTAATTAATCCAAAGGGTGAAGATAAGGTTGCAATGAGTGGAGAGGAACCACAAGGAACGGTCCTGGGTTACTCTTTGGTGCTATCGTGTCACTACTTTTTACCTCTGATTACTTCTAGGAGCAAGTTATTTCCTGCGACAAATGACTTCTTAGTTTCTTCAAGTGATGTCACTCACCACATGGAAGACGACGGCATCCTGCCCGGTGGTGAGGACCATCTCTGGCTGGAGGCCCGACTGCAGGAAGAAGCCGTGAGCAGACAACGTGCAGCCTCCACTGGGGGAGGAGAGCAAGCGGAGGTTAGCGTTAGCATCTGTTGCGCGGAGATACGCGAGATGCCCACAGGGAGGTAGAAGCTGTTAGCGTTAGCCCTTTTAGCCACCTCCCACACGGTTCCTCTTTGAGCTCTCGGAACGTCACGTTACATTTGGTGAATGTCGACTTTTTGATGAAGAAAACATGCCAGGCAACATGAATATCAATTCAATCAAGCATAAAAAAATTGATAGATAAAATATGAATAAATAAAATTTGTTTTTGTTATTTTGACATGAAATATGGACCAAAGAAAATAAAAAATACTCATATAAAATATTAGGATATACTATGTTATAACTTCAGTTCAGTTCAAATTAATAAGTAGATCTATAGTTTTGTTAAAATATTATTATTATTATTTTTTGTTTTAATTTTTCTTACATCCTCGATTTAATAATGATATGTTTGTCACCTGATGAAGGAGCGTGACGGCTGGATGCTGTTGATGAGCGGATCCTGGTTGTAGGTGAACGGCGAGGGGGCGTGTCGCTCCACAGAGTCCACCGTCAACTTGACGGGCTGCGCCGACGGGACGGAGTGCGGAGGCGTCTTGCAGGTCAGCATGCTCGACGACAAACTGTGGGCGCCAAATTACACTTTTACATTTGGGTTAGGAACATGCTAAATTGTCAGCTCGCAAAACCATCTCTGCTTAAATCTTTTCGAAGCAACAAAATTGAATTGAATTTTCCTCACCTCTGGATCGTACAGGCTGCGTTGCCCACGGTAACTTCTTGCTTGTTACCGCTGTCCAGGAAAGAGCCCGTGAGGGTCAGCATGGTGCCGCCGGACTTGGGCCCGAAGGTCGGGAAGATCTTGTGGATTATCGGGTCCTAGAATCAGAGATTGGCTTTTAAATCAAGTGACTTATGTTGAGACTTTTACAGTCGGTTCAGTTGACTTTTATGGAAGCCCATCAATCCTCTTACCACAAAGGTGAAGGCGCCCTCCATGTGCGTGACCTTGTGTCCACTGGTGACCTTGACGGCGTGTCCCGACGGGGTGAAGTTCCCAGCGAAGACGGGGGAACACTGCATCTCAGTCCACCTAAAAAAACACAACAACACCCCCCCAGAAGACACAAGACTTAGTATGCGCCTAATCCAATCAACATCATCACGTTCTGGAGGAATGCAACTGGCAAAAACTGGCAAGCGTTTTTTTTTTTTTTTGCTTTTTAATTGGTGGATTTGTTGAAAACAAGAGCAGAAAGTCAGGATGCAGATTTTTTTTCCCAGCAATTTTCCACTTAGTAGAGTCATGTGCTGAATGTGGAAATCGGGGATGGGACGGGGGGGATGGGATTCTGGGGGGGCTTCTTAACATTCTTTCTTTAACACACACAATAAGCTCCATTAAAGCTGATCCTATAGGACCCCTTTGTTGCATCCAGACACACACACACACACAGACCTGTTGAGATTGTCCTGTCTGGGAAGTTTGCAGGGGTTGCCGGCCAGCTCCACGCTCACGAGCGACGCCTTGAAGCTCTCCGTCTTGTCGAAACCAAAGTTTTGACCGCAGATGGTCACCACGGTGGAGCCACGGAGAGGCCCGGATGACGGAGACACCTGAGGAAATATATTCCCATCATTCACCTTGGAACTCTTAACTCATTCAGTACCATCGACGGTTACAGACAAAGTTATTAACTTGGTTGGCAGTGAATGAGTTAGGTGAAGTAGCGCTGGTTCCAAAAGGGACCTAGTTGGGTTGAGGATTTGACCCGGCACGTTGGGGGTCAAGTTTTGGATCCAGCAAGAAGTGGACTGTCCAAATACAGTCAAATTTGTCATTATTAATTTCTGGCTAGCATCTTAAAAGGCTACAAAAGGAATGTGCGTCTCCAAACGTCAACATAAATCTGAAATGTTTCAGTTGGATGAGATTGGCTTGTGCAGGTGTTGCTAATGTTGTGTGTTTAATGCTAGATGCACATTCCGTCCCAGAAAAGAAGATGAAAAGTGTTTTCCCAAGTTTTTTTCACGGCTGTAAAGAAAGCAATGGCGTGTCCATCTTCACTTGGCGCGGACGACCCAAGAACAACAACGGCGTCGGCGGGGAAGCTCCATCTGAGCTGAAAGCGGGCCACGGAATACTACTTGATGGAATACTGTCCAAACACTTCCACAAGCGGCATTCCACACGCCGGTCATCTGAGACGGTCGGGAACAGACTTTGTGACGGCATCACGCCGCTTCACAGCACTCAACACACATCAAACTGTTTTTTTTTGTGGTTGCCATGGTTACCTTGGTGCGTTATTTCTCCCTTGTGTTGCTTCTAAGCACAGGTATTTTTTTTTCTGAAGTCATTATTACTCCCAAGTGCAGGCTACTTCCTGTGGCGGTTACCTTGGTAACCACGGGAGCGCAGAAGTCCTGCGTCCAGACGGAAGGGGCGTGGCACTGGTGGGCTCGAGTGCAGCGGCCGTCGCACCAACCGCACTCGGTCACCCGCGAGGACAGCAGACAGGAAGTGCAGGAGGTCAGCTGACCACAGCCCGGGCCAATCAGGGGCACTTTGGTGATCTGTTGGAAATTGTAAAAAACCGTTGCAACCTTGAAAAATTGTGCCTCGTCATCATCAGTATTCGATTAATTTGGAAGCTCAACGACATCACCTTGTTCCCGGTGGCCACCAGCAGAGCTCCGCCTCCCCGGCCGTCGAGCAACGCCGTCGAGGACGTGACGGGTTGCGAGTCCAAGCGCAGGTTGACGTGCGGCGAGGCCAAGCGGGAGAAGCGAACCTGGAAGAGACGCCAAAAGTTGCGAGTGACCGATCGGAACCAAATGAGAGGCTCTTCTGTACGCATACAAATACACACATTAGAAATGTGTGCTGTGTGTGTGACAAATACATTTACAGGAGGAATCTGTTTAAGAAATATGTGGACAAAGATCTTATGTTGGGAACCGGCGACCTCTCGACCACCTGCGCTGGGCGCAAAACGACAAAAAGATGGCGAGAGTGTCGTTCATTGTTTGAAGCTGTCAGCTTTTGCTGTATTTCAGTTTCCTGCTCGCGCCGACTCCCCGCCACCGCGTTCAGGAAACATTTCTCCCTTCGGCTTCGCTCTGAGTCCACTGTGGGAATAACACAGCGGTCGCAGTGTTTGTTCGGCAAACATCAGCACCCCCCTCCGCGAGTCCCCCCCCCCCCCCTAACCCGCCTAATACAATAAGCTGTAATTCACACCACCATTAACTCCTCCAGGCGGCCATTATTCTCACTGTTGCAAAAGCTAACGTTGAACCGCTGGGGAGGTTGCACGTTTGACAATGTGTGTGAGAATGAGGAAGTATGTAGACAATCACATCCAGACAGAAAACCTCCACCCCCCCTCCCCATCACACAAATCACCAACATTGTGAAGGTCCCAAACTTGACCCCTAAAATTCACTCACTAGCTAAAATTTTTTTCTCACCCGTAAATTGATCAAGATTTTCTTCGGTTTTCAGAAAATGGTGGAAAATGTTGAGCAAATGTCTTATTTTGTTGAAACCAATATCAGTCTGTTCAAAGTATGAATAAAAAAAATATACTATTGGTAGTGATAATTATAATAATGTCGATATTGTGCTGCACATGTAACATTATATTTTTCTCAAATTAATTTCCTAATCCTGAAATAAGGTGACTATGATTTCCCTGTTGCAGTGTGGCTCTATGTGACTTAATTCCGATACTATTTGCTGACTTGTATATATTATATGACCTGAGACGATATTAACAATACGTCGAGCGAAAGGTGAATGAGCTGACGTGTTGGCGAAGCACAAGCGAGCTGGGAAGCGACGACAGCTGCATGGAAAATGGCGGGATAGCATAGCCAATGAGAGAAGCTGCTGAGTTGCGGTGGGGTGCAAAGGGGGGGGGGGTTCACGCTGATCGGCACGTTAATGGCCGAGCGGCGGTCTTCACCGACACGTTCCCTCGCACGGCATTCCCAACTCAGCGAGGGTCTCGTGCAGCTGTTGCTGTGTGTTTTTCTCCAGCAGCTGTCCTTTCGAATGAAATGTCCATCTATGCCACGCAGGGGCAAAAGTATTGGGACAAACAAAGAAAAAATAATCAATCAGAGGTTATTTTGATTCCAAGCGGCTATATGAGCTCATTTTGGATATTTGGAAGGATTAGTTTGATTTGGAATTAGAAGAACGTATACTTGCCAAATACACGAGTTTGGGAGAGCTTTTTTGTTTTGGTCATTGAGTGTGGGCGGGGCATGTCGGCAAGGTTTGGCGGTGACAGTGTGGGAAAATTCAGGCCCCTAAGCCAGTTCTACTTGGCAACGTGAAATTTGTACGGCATGTCTATAATAAGTAGGTCCACAAAAAAACGTCCTAAGAAGTCAAGCCTGAAAAGACAGAGGAAGTCTGACATTTTGGTTAGAACTTGACTAATTATGCAACTTTTTTTTCCTTCTTGAATATTTTGGAATTTCTGCCTCAGAGTCTAATTTCACAAAATTGGTCGTCGATTGTGAGCTGACCCACAAAAAATGTCTGTAAAAGCAATGACTGAAAAGCAGGTGGCCATTTTGGTTGAGGCTAATTTGTATTTTACTTGGAATATTTGAAAGATTCCTCCTCTTAAGAACAAGTTTTACTTATGCTACGTGATTTTCTGTTGTGTTTTGTGAATTTTGTAGGCTCATCTATGATGAGTAAACCCACAAAAAAAGTCTTAGAAGTCACGCTTAAAATGACATGAAGCCTTCCATTTTGGCTACTTCCAGCAGTCTTTCAAAGACAAACTTCTCCAAGAAATGTTTCTTCTACTGCTAGGAACTGAAGCATATGCAGACAGATGGGCAGCACTGAACATTTCAGTTTTGGCCATTGCATGCAGCGAAAGATTTGCCGTGCACGACTCGACTCCAACTTTAACAAAAGTGACTTGTCCTTCCTGACTTAAATACGTTAAAACGCTGAAAGAAAGGCAGCAGGTGCGAACGGCAACAAACAGCTGCTCTTTGTGCACGCTACACGCCAAACATGGCGTGAGTAGCGCAACACGGCAGCCTCACCGAGCAGATGTCAAGCTGAGGCCTGTCATCTCTAAAAACTTTTTTTTTTCCAATGAAACACTTTCCAACTTGGAAAGTGAAGCCCCTGGAATGAAAAGCTTTCAATCAAATATGCTGAGCATTTGACCGTAGGACTTCTTGGAAATACTAACCCCCAGCAATGTCTTCTCCGGCCCTCGTAAACTCACGCCATAACGAGATGAGAACAGGTGTCTCCCTTCGGTCCAGATACATCAACCCAAGAACGAAAATTTTGACGGCGGTTCTTGCGGTCCAAACACACATTTACTAACAGTGATTCCAATTGGATATTTTTACCACCCAGTACCTGAATGAGGCGTCCGTCGGCGGTACCCAGGAAGGCAACAGCGCGTCCGTGGACAGGTAGCACCTTGATGGAGGTCACCAGGGTTCCTGTGAGCTCCTTGTGCCAGTACTCCAGACGCTGGACAAACTGGGTCACCTGCAGGCGGTATTTGCCCTCCTTGCCCTCGTGGATGCCCTCGTGCGGGTCGCACTCGTCCGACGAGGTCTGCGTGGAGACGACGGGCATCAGGCAAACATCTCAGCTTTGAAGATTAACGACATTCTTTCCAAACTTTTTTAATCACGTGCAAAAAGAAGTAAAGCAATGTTATTTTTTTTTCCAGGCTCACACGTTGCTCTTTGACATTAAAGCCCGGCATATCATCTTACACCCGAATGGCTGCTGGTGTAAAAAAACGAAACCCAATCATGTTACCGTTGTAGTCGGAACAATAGCGACCGGTTAAGTGTGTGGTGTTCGATGTCTGCCATGAGCGCCCCGCGGTGACGCGAAAACGGTGACGGAACTTTGGACCGGCGCCATCAATCAAGTCACATGACAAACCTGGGAGAAATGTGAGATGCACAGGTGCAGTTGCACACACCGTGTGAAGTCCAGATTTACATTTGTGAATGCTTCATAAAAATGAAACATAAAAAGGACCAGTAAGCCATGTCATTTGCATTTTGCTGCAGGGTTGCTCCCCTAGCGTAGATCAAGAGTTCTTCTAGTACCTGTTACCCCCCCACCCTAACCATGCGTCGGTGCCGAGGTCATGATGCAGTGAAGCTGAGAAAACAAGCAAAGCTTTGGTGCGGTCAAGCGGTCAGGTCAAGGACCTTAAGAGCTCCCCTTGTGGGTCATTAATGATTAATGAAAGCTGAGGCCCACCGCTGAAGGCCATGACTAAACACAAAGAGATCAGAAAAGGGGGCGGGGGGCTTTCTACATCAAACTTTGGTTCTGTTCACTGCGTTTGTTGGACGCTCCAGCGGGCGCAGACACAACAAGAGGCGAGCGGGCCAAAGCCACGCTCTCAGACAAGTGGCACTCGCCGGGGGAGTGTTGCGGCCATTTCCCATGATGCATCACAATCCGGCACTCCGTTACGAGCGCAGCTTGATGAAAGACGAGCTAAGCGGGGCTTAGCGCAGCTAAGGAGGCCTCACACAACTTCCCCCCAATGTATGAAAGGAGATAGCTCTTAGTCTGATATTATATCACAAGGGCTGGTGGGTTGTAAAAAAAAAAAAAAGAAAACTTTTAATGTCTGGAGTGGACAACAATACGATTGATTTTCTCACACAAGATGGCCGTAAGTGGCCATGTCAGGGCTCAAGCAGCTTCTCATCCGTAATGTAAATCTTGACCTGTTGTCGGGTACTATTTCTAATGATCAAGTGCTAACAGGCTAACAGGTGTTATGCTAATATAGAGCAAGATAGCAACCTGAGTACGCTAAGTGCTAAAGCAGATCCAGGACTTTATATCTTGCCTTGTGGTTAGTTCTAACTGATCAAAAATGGATCAAATACAAATGTGCTAATTGTATGCTAACATACCAAAAAACGGGCTCCCTCAGTAGCAAAAATACCAAAATAGATCCAAAAGGAACTGCTCTCTTGGCCCGTAGAGGGCCACGACTTGAAAATACTCAAATTTGAGAACCTATCTGTGGAAGATAGCAACGGGTGTAGCGGAAGCGCTAAAAATATCAATGCAGATTAGCATAGATATAAAGAAAGATATCTACGTAAACAAAAGTCCTAAGAAAGAGAATGAATCAAATCCTAAAATGCGTATAGTATAATAGGTATGCCAAGGGTCTTAAAATAAAGTTGGTGCCAATGGAACCCATGGTATGGGCGACCTTTGAACTGGGGACCAGTGAACTGGCGCGGTTGTTAGCTTGAGGGTGTGTGAAAGTGAAACAACAACACACGTCCATCTGCAACTCGACTCTCCGTGCACATTTGTTGCGGCACGTGTGCCGCCATTGTCATTGCGCAAGGGTCAGCTGACAATGAAGCGACTGCGCCCTGCCCGATGGCGCCCATGCAAATCCTTGGCGACCCAACTGTGGTCCAGAATCACGGCCTCCTGAAGACAGCAACGACCTTAGCCAAATGTTGCTAATTTGAAGGATTTGGTGGGAACAAGCTTAATTACATGGCAACCGCTTGTTGCTAGGCAGAATTCAGAGAACACAACCACTTTTGCCCCATTAATTAGTCAGTTAAGCTATTTTATCTGTTAAATTGTACGTTAGTGAGCTAGCTCTACACCAAATGGTTGTTTTATATAAAATATCACTTTTGTTAGCGGAACGTGATGGATGTGTACGCCCTGCGCCGAAACGAAAGATGCTACAGTCCATCATCTCACGTCATCTCACGCCAGGAAATGGATCGCTAACATGTCGAACACAAATAGGGTGCGCCGTCATTTTTTATTCACGGTGCATGTGTAGGTGTACCTAATGAAGTGGTAGGTGAAGAATATTGTAGCTGCTGCAGGGACTCTTGGGTATTCCGGAACTTTTCCATTCGCATACTTTCCGACAGCACGGAAGCAAATGAACAATGTCAGCAGGTCACTGACAAAAAAAATGTGTTCTGCTTGGGAGCGCCGAAATCTTCCTGAGGGCAGATCCATCAAACACTCCTCAGCCAAGTGCAATCCTTCATTTATTCACTCATTCATTCATTAATCAGAGAAGCATGTGATTGCCATTAGAAACATCTCGAAAAACTATCCCAGGTCCAAATGCTGGAGTTCTATTATGACAAGTCGCAACTACAGCAAAGAACCAATTGCCGGAATCAAGAGCCAGATCTCAGAACCACAAGCAAGATCCAGAAGATAGAACCGGCATCTAGAGCCAGAACATGTGGAGACCAGTTCCAGAACCACGGGATACAAAGCGAGCGGAATGGGTTGGGTCGTGTTCTTTGACGGATTTTCAAATAATATCAGTTTTTTTTTTTAAACAAAACATGGTTTGAGTTAGTTTTCATTTTTATAAAAGCATTTTAGTTGTTGGTTTTCTTCATTAATGAAAATTTATTTTAAATTTTAGTCAGTGTTTGTCCATTTTAATAAGCTTGGATCCTGGTTATGGAAACGAAGCCCAGAACCGCTGAATGAGTTTTTGTTTTTTGGTTTGTTTTCCTTCCAGACTTGTATATTTGCATAGGGTTGCTTGGAACTCATGTTTATGCAAATAAAGAGGCAGGCTCAACAAAATGCAAAACATAAAACCGCTTTTTCTTTTGTGCGCTAGATTCTGGAGCTAACTTATCCAATACATGTCAGAAAAAACAAACGTGTAAATAATTTGAAATTACAGCTGCACTTATATGTCAATCTGTCCATTTCAATTACCCCCCCCCAAAAAAACGTTTAGTTATTTAAAAAAAAGCGCTACATAAATAGTTTGTCCTCTTGATAGGAAAGTTTATCTTCTTTTTATTCTCTTGTTTGGGATGTACTGTGCCCAGTGTGCCTGTGTGCGCGTGTGTGCTACTTGAGAGTGCACACACAGACACACACACACACACAGAAGGGGTGCTGGCATTGTGCTGGGATTACGTTGGAATGAGATGTCTGCAGCAGATGTTTGCCGGACTGTCAAAACATGCACCCATGTGACCTGGGACCCTGAGACATCCTGAGTGGATTGGATCAGATAGCGGTCAAACCCATAGTATTTGAGACTTTGGCGATGATTCGGGTAATGTGATTGGTTGAAAGGCGACCAAGTCAAAAATTTCATAGCAAAACATACTGCAAAGTACATGAAGGAGATTAAAAGACGTGAAAAAATATCAGTGCTGCTTTAATTGCGGCTTCATCTTCATGGCAACATTTCCATCATTTTCTCATGTCGTTTTTCCCACGTATGTGTGCGTGCGTGCGTACAGCCATGCAAAGCTTTCAATTAGTAGTTGGAGGAGAAGCTCGGCGGCCAAAGGCCTGCACGCCGAGCTGGACTCTGTGATTAGAACGTTTTTCAAAGGGCAAGGAAGCACAGCCATCCCATGTCAGCGAGAGGACGATGTGATGGGGGGAAAAAAGCAAAAGATTGATTTCGTGTTGGAGTTATGGGTTAGTACCGTGTAGTATTTCATGTTGAACCACAAATAGTTCATCTTTTAATTAATAATCCTAATTGGTATCTCAAAACCCAACGTTTAACCCCAAAACATTAACCTTCGTCTGGCTGCTGCTCATTTCCCAGCGAGGCCGACAGCTTGCAGCTTGACCGCTAAGCATGTTATCAAGGAGAACAAAGATAACACATTTGCCCGTTTGTTCTTGGACAACACGAAAGAAAGCGAACACCCGGGTTTGATCATTAACCAAACGGAGAGTCGTTGTCAGCTCATGTGGAAAAACAGCCGGGAAATGCCTGCGGACACGAGAAAATTGGAGAAAAGTGTAGCGGAAGTGTCGAAAATTATCTTTTGAACAATGACGTCAACAGCTAACAATGGATCGGAGAAGCTGCGAGATCGGAGACATTTGATTGGACGCTCATTGTTTTTCAACATTCTAAAAAGAGCCGCCGTAATAAAAAAAAAAACAACTATTATGGATCAATAAGGGAGTGACAACTTTATGGGTTAATCGTTTAACCCAAAATGGTGGCTCAAATGACAAACCCACAAAACAACCAAGTAGTTTTTTGATTTGACCCGAATCAAGTCGTGTCAGTCCTTAGTGGACCCATATTGGGTTAAAATATTTTTAAAGGTACCCATGGTCTTTTAGTTTCTATATTAGTCAAAAGCATCAGATTTCAAAAACTACGCCCTCTAGTGGCTATAAGCAGTATAGCGAAAAACAATATCTGATTGGATGCTGATAAGTGCTTTAAATTTCCGACAATGCCAGGGCATCACGTTTCTCGTCTCGGATAAAACGCTAAGACTTTGTTTCGTTTATTGCGGACTGTCACATTCGCAGGAGCCGTTATTTTCCAGCATGCTACTGTAGCGTGACGCAAGATGGATGCTTGATGGGATGAGTGGAACAAAAGCAGGGACAGGACAGGGCAAGACTGGATAAGAACATTCATCCTTTAGTGCCTGCCGAGGAGCCGCCCGCACCGCTGCCCTGTCGTCAACGCTGGCACGGCACGTCGGGGCATGCTTGGATCCAAAACCAAAACGCCTTAGCAACAGAGCACCCCCCACTTTTGCCCCACAGAAAGGAGCTTACGTCATCTAAACCTGCAAATTAAACATTGAGCTTGTGTGCACCGCTGCTTTGAAGGAATTCGAGAATATTTACAGTTGAGAGGATAAAATTCTAAAATTTAGGGGGTATCATCATACTCCAGCAAACTAAGATGTCATGGTTAGTCAGGAAAAGCAACAAAAACGCCTCATCAAATTTCCACGACTGATACACGCAATAAGTGGTGCACGCTTCGGGGTGGACGCACCCCCACGTAGGTTTTCCAGGTGTCCATGCGATGACTATAGCACACTTAGCTTAGCTCATGAATGAGATAGCGTCTCAGCAAGGAGCACACCTGCTTTCCAGGCTTGCGATCCAAACTCAGAACTTGCGTAGACATACATATAAGACGAGTTTTTATTGTTTCGAGATTGCCTCGTGACTCTTTGAGGACCAACAGGTGCAAGTTTTTGTGTCCAAATGTGGTGGGAACTCAGACATAGAATAAAATAAAATAAAGAATTAAATTAAATAAAATTGAAATAAATAAATGTCCCAATTTTCCATAGATATGCCTTTAAAAAGCGTTCCCAAAAGAGGATCCACGTCCACATATGAGGTCAAAGCGCCGATCCGATTAGCATGGATCGGAAGAAAAAGCAGCAAATGCTGATTGCTTTTAAATTCAATCTACCGACTGATTGATCACACGGCGCCACGCAAGCTAGCAGCGCCATTTTTTGAGCGACGGCCATTTTAATTTGGTCGCCCCCGCTTTTCACGAACAAATAGACAACACATTGATTGCGCGCCGGGCGACCATCATTTCTCATTATGAAAAAGACGCAAGCACGGTTGTGATGTATTGGACTGTCGTTGTTCCTAATTAAATAAAAAGCACATAAGGAATTTGACTAAACATTTGGAGGTTTCACATTTGACACTACAAGTAACATTGGTGACTGTCCGAAAAGAATTAACATTTATTTGGTATGATTATTTTACTTTTTTTTCTATTTATCATTGTCAGCAGATTTATATGGATAGTATAGTTTATTTTCACAACTGTATTTGTTTAGCTGGACTGTTGAAATATTTTTTCCCCCAAAAAACTTTAACTGTATTTTTAATTTGTACTATTTTAATAGTGTCTTTACGTCTGCTGTTTTCATTTATTTGACCTTTTTTGCCTCCCGTTCATTTCAATGAAAGTTATGTTGCCCCACCATCCAGCAATGTGTGAGTCATCATTAAAAGCATCCCTCATGCCCTCGAATTAGGAGGTTCGCTGGCGTTGACAACCGCCACTTAAAAAACTTCAAAGATGCTCTTTCCTGCTGCGCTTTCAATGCTCGCCAGATTTCTACTGGGACGTTTTTTTCCACTTCGTCCGGCAAAAAAAAGCAACAAGAAAAAAAAAAAAAAGACCAAAATAAACTTGTGTGCGCTAGAGTGTTTCAACTGCAGACAAACGTGATGAATTTATGAGTCTGCTTATCATATCTGAGTCAAGCGGCGTCTACCTGCCAGCTGCTCACCTGAAGAGTTATAAACACAAATTATGTGTACTTGTGCCACCTTAAATAAAACTCAGGTACTTGGGCCAAAAGAAAAACGGAATTAAGCAAATTGAGTACTTGAAAAACAATTGCAGTCCATCTGTCCCTCTTTTCATCCATCCATCACTCCAACCTGACGTAAAACTTGATAAAAAGTCAAACAGACCTCACATTCAAAGCGCAATAAAAGCTCAATTAAAAAAAATAAGTTAGCGGGACGTCGTTAAGGTGAGCTAGCAGAGCGGCAGGTGTTCAGTTTGCTTAAGAGGAACTTGGACGTAAAATCCAACCGCTGATATCCTTGTAATGTGTTTACGAGATGAGAGGCTGTTACCGAGGATGGCCTCCAGGGCAAAACGTCAAAAGATTCCTCGTTGGAGGCCACGCACTGATTAGAATAATACCCAAGAGTGCAATGTAGCAAAGAGCTGGACAGCTAACAAGTTAACGTAAAGTCTTCACGTGATTATTGATCAAGTGTTTGATTGATTTGGGGGGGTCGGGCGGCTGAAGGGTTGGGCCGTAAATGTCTACTGTAAATAAACAGCTTCGTCGATGATATTGGAATGCCCCCCCGGACCCTCATGACAGGGAGTCCTCCGGGTGACATGATCGATCCCGAAAGCAGCGGCGAGCTTTGGCTGCAGTCTGTGATACTTTGTCCTAAAATGGACGCTTTATGTGAGCAAAGAAGCGGGTGGAAAAAGAAAAAAAAAAAAAAGCACCAGATAAGTGCACCAAATATGGTCGATAGAGCGAACGCCGTTGCACTTTGAACTGGCGCTTTCATCCATACACACGCATCTTAAGCGGAAAAATTCCTAAATTCCATTCGTGCGATCAAGGACGAGATCCCGGAAGATAAAACGGCTCTAAAAGGGTTCGGGAGTCCTCTCGGGCTACGATGCAGCAGCGCATAAATAAGTATTAAAAAAACAACAGCAGATGACGATGGACCTCATTTGCATCCATTTTGAATCACAACATTTCCATACTGCAGCAGCAACTAAGAACACTTTGCATCAAGCATGCACGTCTTGGAATTGTGAAATCATATGAAAGCCCAACTGTCAACAAGTATCTCATTTTCTCCATTCATCCATTGCTAGGGCGGCCATTTTGCTAACAACACGTTGCGGGTCACTCACCACGTTGTAGCAGGCCTTGCCGTCGGAACCGGTGAAGTGGTACGGGTCCACCGTGTTGCACTTCTGCATGTACATGCGGAACATGTTGTTCAGGTGCTTGATGCTCATGACGCACACGGCCGAGTTGGCGGTGGGCTCGTTGGAATCGGGCTTGCCGCGGGCGAAGGCGGCAAAGAGCACGTCGTCGCCCTCCTCCACCTCCCAAAAAAATCAGGACAAACTTTAATGACCAAAAAAAATGTGAGCACACGCAGAGAACTTCCAAAGCTACAATCAATACCTTCAGATGGCGCTGCAGCTCCACATCGTCGCCCACCTTGGTCACGTGCGCTGCCTGCAGCAGGTTGAACACCTTGTCGTCTTGGGCCGAGCGCCGCCGCCGCCGCTTGTCAGTGCTGATACACTCCAGCGGCATCTCCACGTAGCGGCGGATGACCAAATCCGAGGAGCACATCCTCACGATGCGCGTGTGGAACGCCGGCGAGTCGCGGCTCACTTGCTGCACAGTCAGGAAGTACGTGAAGGGCCCGCTGTGGAAGGAGTGAACGTAGCGCAGGTAGTATTTCCCTCGCAGTGACGGGATCAGATCCATGTGAGACAAGCTGGAGAAGAAGGTGAACCCGTCCTGGCTGGTCTTCATCTTCCTCAAGGAGATAGTGCGAGGCCGGGCGGCAACCTCGGCCGGCTTTCCCGAATCGGGAATCTCGGAATTGCCGGCGAAGAACACGATGATGTTGCTCTCCACGCTGAGCACCTGCGAGCCCGACAGGCCGGCCACCACGTCGGCGTCGGCCGGCGTCCCCTTGCCCGGGCTGACCTTGTTAGCGAAGCAGTAAACCTGTTCGTTCACCGTCTTGGGACTGTTGTCCTCGTCCAGCACGTGGCGGCGACAGACGCCGTTGTCTGCCGAGCCGCAGCTGTACAAGCCTTTGTCGTACATCTTCTCCACCACTAGGGCTAAATTGCGGTTGTCCACCTCGCCGGCGGCGCCGCCGGACCCGCAGGTCTCGTTGGCGTGCAGCGGCCCCGTGCGGTACTCGGAGAGCTTGGTCAGGTTGGGCGCCAGAGCGTAGATCCGGTTGACGGCGCCCACGTAGACAACGCCGTCCAGCGTCACCATGTTCTGGACCAGGAAGTCGGCAGTGAACGTTTGGAGACGGTGGTCCGATGAAAGGTTGACCTTGGATGACTCGGAGGGCCCGTTGCACTGGCCTTTGGCGCCGGGCGACCACAGGGACCACCACAACACCAAAACCACGTGCAGCGTTTGCAGGAAGCACAGGCTCATCCTGAAGACAAACCACAAACAAGTTAGTGGTACACAAAAAAGCACACAGTGGAGAGCGAAAAGCACCACAAAAAAAAGTGAAAAAAACTGGATGGCAGAAATGATTGGAACTTTAAAACAGTGAAACACAACGACACGCCACAAAATGGAAAACAGAGTAGAACATTGAAACAATGGAACAAGAAAAATTATAACACACAAAAGTTAGACACACAAAGTAGAACACGGTACGAGAAGTTAAATCCAAGACAACACAAAAAGTGAAGCAGAAAGAAAAATGGATTCCGAAAAAAAAAACACTATTAAAAGTGTGGGACAAACATAAAAACAGAACATAAATAAATTAATGGCCGACAAGTGGAAAGAAAAATGTGGACTGCAAAAAAATAGAATGCTAAAAATGTAAAAGGGCACAAAGTGGAACACAAAAAGTGGGCCACCAAAAAGTAGAACACACTACCCAAAAAAAAGGACCATAAAAGCAACCAAAGCAAAAGAAAATGGAACAAGTGAACAATAAATATGATGGTGCATATCAACATCTCGACTTTGCTGTGTTCTGTGTGAAACTCACTAAACTTGAGGATGCCATCATTTTTAGAACGCAGCTATTTTGCAGGGACCTCTATGTGAAAGGGGTTCTAAGACAGCGAGGCCTCCGGGGAGCATTACGATAAACTCAATTAAAAGCAGAGGCGGGACGGACCCTGGTGGGACATGATAAATCACCCGGCGACTCAATAGCGGCACGCGGAGTGGGTGAAAGGCGAGGTGGAGGGGGGGGACTTTGCGGTGCTACTGTAGAATTTGCAAAATGCTGGTTGAGCTTGATGTGGCTGTGACACATGCAGTGGTGTGACAGGCATCAAAACAAGAGTAGCTTTACATGAGGGATGCAGATGAACTCAGTCACGATAAATAGGGGCCCCATGTGGGAGTGGGATGGGGGGGAATTATAAGCCCCCTTTTTGATTTGACTAAAATATTGAAATGTCAAGTCCATGTGAACACACTATGAAAATCATGAAGTCCATTTAGGGGAAAGGAAGGTGGATAAAAGGGTCCACTGACAAAAACGGACGAGTAATTATTAAAGATAATACTAAAATATTAAACAAAATAAAACATAATTGGACCAAAAAAAAGAAAAAAAAGTTTTAATTAAGATGAAACGCATCTTTTAATTTATATAGTAGATACTGTATGCATAGAGAAGGTCGGGATTAGGGGAAATGGATAAAAATACTCTTTATAAACTGAATCCACAAACTCCTTTTGACATTGACAACGTAAATTTTCATGTGGGCAACTTTGACGCACAGAGAGGATCACAGAGAAGAGGAATCACTTTGACTGCTAAAGCGTGAATGAATAATGGTATGGTCATAAAAAATGTGTGTGGGGTGCACCTGCAAAAAAAAACACACAATGGTAGTCAAGTAAAAGCACAAAAGATGTGAAAAAGTTGCGAATTGAAGAGGAAAGTGAGTCATGCAGAGTACACACACACACATATGCACTTGCATGGCAAGCAAAGGCGCACGCACACACACGCGCGGGCAGACAAAGCCAAGTCAACAACACGTTGATTGTATTCTAGCCACTTAAACCAGCATAAAGTTTATTATTAAATATAATAATAAAACGTAATGCGGCGGTTTGGGCTCACCTGTTCGGCGGAGTTCAAATCATACTCCACGCAAGAAAGTTCTCCAAATTAGTCCAAACAGAAGCAAAGGCAAGTCAACTTCTCCTCTTCTTCTTCTTCTTCTCCTTTTTTTGGGTGATAAATACAAACAAAAACAGTTGACTTGGCGTATGAGGAGAGCGCACAAATGCGTGCGCGCAGCCGATACGATGCTGCCGCTTTGCCGCTCCGTTGCGTGCGCGCTCGCCTCCCACCGCACGCGTGGCTACAAGCCACGCCCACTGTGTCGTGACGTCAGTAGGTGCCCCTCTGTTGTTTGTCTGCTCAGGTGAAACTTTTTTTTTGTCTCTCTCGACTACTTTTTAGTCAGTTTCTTGTATTTGGTTTCACTATAAAACGTTTGCTCAAACTTTTTTTTTCTACAGTTTTATCTAATAAAATGACCATGATCAACATTGAGTGCCATTAATTCGTTCTAGTCCACATCCCCTCCAAATTTTTTTATGTTTTTAATGAGGAAAAACTACACTACTATTTTATATTGTATAAAAAAACATACAGTGGTAACATAATACAATAAAGTGCAAAGAATCAGAGTTGTTGCAACAGTTTAAAAATTGTGAAACATTTGAATTGTTTCATCTAAGCGGATTACGATGACTCACCAATAGTTCAGTAGCAGTGTATGCCAGATTCGTTTTTTTAAACTACCCCTGAAGCCAGTTGTACTTGGCAAGTTGAAATTAGGTAAACAAGTCTCTCATCAGTAGACTCAGGATTTTTTTTTCAAAAATTCTTGCCTGGAAAAAAAACCCAAGTCTGCCATTTTAGTTTAAAATGGCCATGCTGACTTCATTTATAGTTATAGAGATTTTGCCCCAAAGCCAGTTGTACTTAGCAACATAAAATTTGGTCGACATGTTCATCATGAGTTGACCCACAAAAAAGTCTCAAGGAGCCATGCCCGAAAAGATGCACAAAGTCACCCATTCTAATTTGAAGTAGCCATTTTTAAACTGGCAAACTTGTCCTACATATTTTGCCCGATTACGCCGCAGCTCGGTTGAGCGTTAAACGCTACAAGTTAACGTGAAGCACAGAGACAGTGATTGTCATTTCCTCTGCACCTGACTCCCCCATCCACAAACTGAGTCACACGTGGAGCGACGACTCGCTGAGCCGTAAATAACGAACTGCGTGGCCGCGGAGCGTCGTGAATCACGGCCAAACATTCCTTTGTGCCACTTCCTGAAAGAAAGCAGGACAGCGACACACACACACACAGTCACAGTCACACACACAGTCACAGTCACACAAATACACCTACAGTCTCTACAATGGAAATGGTGATGACTATGATCAACTGTCGAAATGATTGATGGTTGTCATCATTTCGTGTAAAACTGATGACATCTCTAACCCGGTAGCTTCCTCTTTTTTTATGTTCACTGACATTCTTGAGAGCTTCCCTCAAACACTACAAACAATCATTCATGCAGACAAAAAGATGACATGAATGAATGCTGAAACAACCATACAGAAGTTTGAGTTCAATGCGCCCCTAGTGGACGTGAACAGTGTTGTTGTTTTTCCCAACCACAATAGCTTTTGCGCCCATGCGGAGAGATAAGCATTATCTTAATTTAGTAATGTGAATATTTGCCTCTCAGCATTCCTAAATGTTAAGTTTAATGTTTACACTTGTCTCTCAGCGTCACACAGGTTAGTTTAGGTCAATCGATGTTAGCTAGTCAACAGTCTTGCTCCCTAGAGGACGACAAGTGCATCAGGGTCATCATTAGCGAGAGTGCTGAATGATTGAAAAGTCACTCCAGTGTCAAAACAAAACGTGTGTGCTGTTTTATGATAAGCTACGCTAACATTTAGCTCTGGATTAGCATGATTTAGTTTAGCTGTGTTTGTTTACAACAACAACTATACCACCCTTAAAATACACAACTAGCCCACTAAGCTAACACTGACAAAAACAACCTCACCTGCCCGGTGTCACTATGCAACATATAATTAGAACATTTCTTTTGTGAGCAGACCCACAAAAAATTCTGAAAATGTCACGCCCAAAAGAATTTTTCGCCCCCAAGTTAGCGTACGTTAGCAAGAAAAAATTTGAGAGATTTTGTCAACTGGCTATTAAATTTAAAGAAGATAAACTAGACAAGTAGAGGCCACCTTATTGTGAGGAATTTGAGTTTTTGTCTACGTGTGTGGGCAAAGCATCACGATGAAGTTGGATGATTACGTCATGTCTCGCAGGGAAGAGAATAATTTATTATTATTTTATTTTATGTTGCCGCACAATGGTGCAAGCTAATCACTGGTGTTGCAGTGACGAGCCAAAACTTTTCACATCTTTCTAGTCAGTCTGATTAGAGAGCACAGTTTTGCTTGGCCTCGGGGCACACACACTTACACACAGGGGTGTGTCGACCCGTGTGTGTGTGTTTGTGTGCCCAATGGGTGTGTCTCTGTGGCTCTTGTGGCCATCAGCGTTGTTATGCTTCGGTGTGGAGCGGGGATGAAGGAGGACGCCGAAATCGGAATGTAGAAAAGCTCATACTGTGGTTCTGGTTCTAGTTCTAATGTCGCAGCACGGCATCCTGCGACCGCAACACCTGCGACATGACAAACTATGCGCACGTTCTATTTTTTGTACGTGGCCTGTCATAATAAACAACGCATGAGTCACATGTGTTGCAATGTACACAACATTTTACATGGCGTGTGTTTTTAAGAAAATCACTATGTATGTAGAGCGAGACCAACCCGGGGTGTACCCGGCCTCCATCCAAAGTCAGCTCTCATCGACTCCAGCTCACCTGCAAAACTAATGTGCTACAAAAAATGCATGCCTAGATATTCATGATCATGAAAAATCATACTATTTAACTAGCTTGTTTTTTTTTCTTCCCGTTTTCTCCGTCTCAGTCACAGGAAATCAAGTAAGACAATCACGCTCGACAGGAAATGACTGGGCCTTAGCACCTGCTCCTACTATGTCTACATCTGACAAGACGGACACTCCACCTCACCTTGCCTCACGCCGTAGATGTCGAATGAACATCACAGTTTGGCTCATCTCGTGCAACATCTTCAACGTCCACGTGATGGATTGATTGCAGCCACCGCAGCGGATATCAGATGAGGACCGTATCATCCCTGAAAAAAACAGGAACAAAAGTATTGAGACATGTCTGATTAATCTACCAAAAGACATTTGGGACATTTGGGCTTCTGACTTCTTTACTTTTCCACCATTTGAGTGCAGGCCCCTAAACTAACTGTAATCTTAAGAAATTAGTTCAGTTGCTTTTCTAATTATTAGAAAAACAACTCTTTGGTTTTGAATAAAACGATTTCCATACAGAAGGAACAACCTTGAAGCCAAAGTAGTTTTGCATGAAAGAAACAGCAAAGTGGTTTTGGGGAAAATCATGGTCACAAACTCGTTCAGGCTAAAACTTCAAAAGTCCCCAACAAGACACACAACACGATGTTACCATTATAATTGTGTTTTTTGCTGAAACATGCTACCATCTTAACAACACGCAGCAGTTTGTCGAATATTGAAAATTGTATTTTTTTTTAAATGGCTCGAAGGTGTTTACGAACACTCCCATTTAAAGTTCAGTGTTAAACTATGCAAAAACACAAATTATTACCTTTTGTATACTTAAAATAAACGCTGTTTTTTTGCCTTAGGAAAGTTCGCTTAGCTAAATGCTAATAAACAATGCAAAACGCCACGAGCATACCAACGGCTACGGCATCAATAGTTACGATTTTAAATATTTGAACATACAAATGCATACACACAGTTCTCCGTGTTTCAAAATATGACTCACTTTAATATCATTCAACTGCCGCCATGAATGGGCGTTCTCGTTTTTGACAGCAGCTGGAAACTTCTTTCTCTCTTAACTTTATTTTTGTTTGCATAACTGTATTATACTGCCTCCCAGTGGCGAGATTGCAGCGTTCACGTTCGGCTCCAGTGGAGTTTGTATTTATCAGTTTTATCCACTAGAGGGTAGTGTTTCATCATACAAGATTATCATCGCTTCAATGAAGGGTAACACCACAAGGGGGCGCAAATACCCCATAGAAACACCCAATCCGCTGTAAACTATAAAACATCCACTCAAATTATCCTTGTCACGCACAGGCTTCCGTGGATTTAATTAAGATTTTTTTTGAAGAATTATAAAAAGTATATTAGTACTTATATGATGTTTTTAACAGTGATATTTTTGGCACTTTGATTTAGGCATTTTGACAGATTTCTTTTCCTACCAAATAATTTATAATATAAAGTGTAATGTCTTCTAATGTTCAAGTTTTGTTCTATATTTTATTTTTAAAAAAGTGTTTCTACATTTTCTCATTCGCTTTCCTAAAAGGAAGAAACTTTGATGTCAACAGACACACACAAGTGATCATATTCAATTTTAATGTGCACAGCGTGATATTGTACAAGTAAAGGCAAGAAAGGGGAAAAAAAACTTTATATATAAAAATATCACCTTTTGAGTCGCCTGTGAAGGAAACAAAAACAGCAGGTAGACTGAAGGAGAGGAAAAGCGTGCAAACGTGAAAAGAGGCCCACATTAAGTTTAAAAATGGTGACACAACAAAAGCACATTGCATAAGCTTTTTACTAACTTGAAAAAATGTTAGTTCTTCACAAAAATGAGAACACACTAATCACAACACAACTTTCTTTCATTTGTGATTAAAAAAGAAACGTGTACAGGTCTTTACAAGACATCGGTCGTCCCCGAGCTAGCTAGCACGCTAGCAGGTTGTGCTAAGCAAAAAAATAAACAGACGATAGCTGGCAGTGACATTAAGTTTTATTGCATATTCTTCACGTTGATACGCAATAATGGAGAGTCTGAGTCCAAAGTCTATGCGTGTATATGCTAGCTGCTAAGATTAGCCGCCTCAAGTTCACATCGTCAAACAGGAGGCTAAAAAAGGTGAATTGACATTTTTTATTCAAGACAAAGCGAGTGACTGAGCAGCAGGTAGCGTGTTGGTCTCGAGGGCGGCGGACGGCAAAAAAAAAAAAAAAGAAAAGGGGGGTGGCGGGTTCAGTGTGTCCGACTGCAGCAAAGCCAGGTCGGGGGAGGAGGTACTGGGGGTGGTATCAGAGGTCATGGGGGGGACAAAGGGATCAATGGTTGTTTGGTTTTGTGCGGCGTCGGCAGAATTCAGGTCGCTGCGACCAGCATCCCTCAATGAGCAAACATGAACAAGGTGAATGTCGATTTGTCTACATCCGGTACACACATAAGGACAATAAAAACCACAATTGTCTAAGTAAAAAAAGACACTGTGCTAGTTGTTAGCTGATCTGCTAAATCCTTAACTTGTGGTTGAAGCCAGATTTGGCTTGTTTCTGCGGCAGGAGTTTATATCGGAAAATGTTGGCCGTGATTGATATCCATGCAGGGAGATGAAACACCACAACAAAAAGATCTGTCAGACAAAACAAGCCAAATTTCACACTGACACAACCACATTCAGATACAGTTTACTGAAAACTGGTTTACGCTGACTTTGTTCGGGTCGAACTCGAGATCAAAATCAGATCCTTAAGCCCGTTTCATATCGGCTTCCTGGCAAAGCTAGGACACAGCACCTTCTACGACTTGCTGCATTCCGATAATGAGATGTGTCGAAAGACTTCAAACATCTCATCTCGCCTTACCTAAATCTGGCTCCGATAGTCAGCGTGAAGGTTGCTTTTGTTGTGTGTACCAGGATTTGAATTGATCAAAAAAATGAAGGAAAGCTCTAAAACAAAAAATACCACCCCCCTCCCTGTCTCTTAGCTTGGAACGTCCAACCTGTAAAAATGTCCTATCAGACTCTGCCCCCACCTCCCCCGATATCTCCCTCCCCCCTCCCCACCCAATCCCCAATGAATTCCCATGAATCCTCCTCCAGATGGCGCCTACACCTCCTTGATGGTGGTGATCCGCACGCTGCTGAAACACTTGCCCATGGCCTCGAAAACCGGATCGAGGAAGGTGTGCACGAAGATGGAGAAGACGCGACTGACGCAGTGGATCTCGATCAGGTAGCTCTTGATGCAGGGCACCACCGCCCAGATGTGCACAAAGGACAGGATGGCGAAGAAGATCCCCCACACCAGCGCCAGCGGGATGCCCACCAGCGCCGTCAGCAAGCGGTAGCACCAGTATTTGGTGACGGTGAATGTGGTAAAGCTGGCCTTCCACACGCCATCGAAGCTGTACGTGCCCGCTGGTTCGGCGATCACGTCCACAAAGTCCACCTGAGGAATTAAAAACCCAAGGTGACATAACAGCAAGATTTTCGTTAAGCCAAATGTTTTCTGGTTTTCTTATCACATTTGCAACGTAATCGTGCCATGGTGGAAACACTGAAGGTCACGTTGAAGCGTCAACACAACACACACTCCCTATCGTCCCTCCCCGCTACTTCATGAGCTCACCGTCAATATTTATCCTTCTCAACCTTGGAGACCTCACAGTGTTCTCATCAAGGTTTTACATGAACGTTAGCATTTTGTAGCTAATGCTAAGGCAAATTAACAGTTTAATTCATAGAGTCACTTTCCAGAAGTGCACTGAAAGCAAAAAGGACTTTTGTATAAAAGTATCAGTACAGCATAATAAAACTTTAGAGCTCTTGTAGAAACACTTGAGTGTTTATTTGGAAATCTCAGTGAATCCTTGCTGCTGTATGTTCTCAATCTGAAGTTTTTAAGAGGGCGGACTCGTGCACTATAACAAATAAAAAACACCGCGTGAATAACATCTTAAAACTTCTTCTGAAGCTCAATTGAAGTCTCGTGGAAGCATGTGAACGGCCCCCGTCGCCCTGGCAACCGTGTCATTGCGGCCAAAACAAAAGTGACATGCTATTCTCAGAGCGCTATCTTCAAACAAAGTGAGACAGAAGCATGTTAATGGATTCTCGTGTTGCTTTGAGGGCCTTCACGCGTCACAGGAAGTGTCGGCTCTGGTCACATCCTGTTTCACAATAAAATGATGACAATTAACAATACACAGCCATAAATTTTCTCGGCGATATGGCTTTGGAAAAACTGCTAGCCGCTGTGCTAACTTTCTAAACATGGATTAATTTTCCGTAGTACTGGGGTCATGAGTAAAATGGAGTCTACCCCATCAAACTGGGTAAGAGGTGGGGTACCTGGACTGGTCGCCAGCCAACGTCAAGCTATTTATAAACAAACAATGGACCTTGCTGAGCCTAGATTCAAACCCCGAATTTATGTGCTGCAAGGCAGATGCGCTGCAAACCATTGTTGCCATTTGGGCCGAGTTTAACCAGCAAATTCCACAATGAACAAGTGGCGGCCCGCCTCACAGATCTTCTATTGAACTCAAGCGGACGCTCTGGGCTATGGAAAGACCGCGTCGGAACGGAAAGTCACAAGCGAGTGAAGTCAAGCGGCCCGCGTGGTTCTGATGCAGCCCGCTGATTGAGACCAGCTGCGGAAGCCGAGGCTCCCTTCAATCACTGTATTTGCGTGTGTGTGTGAGAGTGTGCGTGAGTGTGTGTGCATGGCAGAGTTGAGTCAGTGACCTCAAATTGCCAAGCAACCACGGGGAAAACTTGACGTTCCCGTCCGGAGGGTGGGCGGCGAGCCCAAACGGTGTTCCTCGCCTCGGAATGCTTAACTGAAGGAATTCCTCTTGAATTATTTTTACATCCAAAATGCAGCAGCATAGTAGCCTAGTGGTTAGCGTAGCTACCTCACACTTAAAAAATTCTGGGAATGAGTTGGCATTCTCCATGATTGCTAAATTCCAAAAACTGTTGTCCTTAGGTGTCTGTCCAAATGTGTGACTGGTCGATTGGCTGGCGACCGATCCTGGGTGTACTGTGCCTCATTGGTTGTTTTGTATTGCATATAATTAAAGGCAGAGTGTAATGAAATGTTTCCACTGGGGATGTTAACATTGTGGTCGATTGTGGGGGAGGTTGGAGAGTATGACTCATTTGTCATCAGAGGCAGAACAGACAAAGATTTAACTTTACTTCTTATCGTGTCCACATGCAAACATGATGTGACAAATGTGTCTTTTATAATTCGCTCGTCAGTTTTGCTGCTTTCTTCCCATTATAAAATCCGTTCGTGTCTTGTGACAAAGACCATGTGAAAGTTGACAAGATTTGATCATTCAATGTTCCTGCGCTACGTCGTTATTTCGCATGATGGCGATACAGCAAATTCACTTACTAATTAAAAAACACACCTATTTGCTGTTTTAGTTTGCTGCCATCTTGTGGATATTATAGGCAATTATAAACCTTGATTTTTTTTACGGGGGCATCAATTATTTAGTCGTGATGCGATTAATCATTCATTCATTTTTTTTATTTTAAGCAAAGCTCACTTACAAGCCACCTGACCAGACCCCGCCTCTTAAAGGTACATGCGCACACACGCATGACAACACATTGGGTGATGGTATTTTTTTTTTTTGTGGGGTTAAAATGTGTTCAGAACCAGTCAAAAGTTTAGAATCAACTTTTTAAAAAAATCTCACACACCCCTTTGCTTTTTGCATGATCTTTTATCCAGTGTATTCACTGTAATGATAAAGCTGCTGTCCTGGTCACGTGGGATGGAGAGGAGAATGGAAATATTGCGGGGTGTGGCTATATGAAGATACAAGCCATGCTCACAATATGAGTATTTCCCAACTTTTACAAGGTTTTCACACACACACATACACGCACACACATGCACACTTCTCTCCTGCCATCTGACAACAGGTGGCGCCACTCCTCCACTCGCTTTTTTTTATTAGTCGTCGCAAAATTAAATTAAATAAACATTTCCACCGTGGGGAAAAGTCCAATTATAAGAACAGGAAATTCGTCATTTTTTGCACTAGACTACGTTTAAAAACATAAAACTCCAAAACATCTCTTAATTACGGTGACGTCATCTAAAAAGTCCTCACCTTGACCACGTCGTCGTTGATGTGTTTGGGGTCTCGGTTGACCAGGTCGATCTCTTTGGTGTGCATGTCGTCCATCATGGACTTCTCGTTGAGGCTGTCGTTCTCCATGTCGCCGTCCTGCTGCTTGTTGTTGGGCTTGTAAATGTTGCCTTGCTTGCGGATGAAGGGCGAGTGCACAAACTCCTGCGCGAGACGGAGAGGGAGTGAGGAACGACGACGACGAGGAGGAGGAAGAAGTGAGAGAGCGCAGTGGAGTGGCTCCACGGGGTGGAGCGCAGCCACACCCCTCAAAACAGCCGCAAGGGGTCCTCACCACCCTCTCGCATGAGGTTTGGATACACATTGTCCGTGCGTAATTACGCACCGGGAAACACCTCCAGTGCGCCCAAACTAACTTTTAACCAGCGTGTAATGTATCCACTGTCTTTGAATACAGGGGCGATGGAACTTTTTTCCAGGAGAGACATTTTTCCAAGGACTCCCATCATTATCTTACCAACCATATAAACCACACAGCAAGTCCTTTGTGTCCATTACGCTATCGAAATTCCCAAATGGTTGCACCAAGGACCACGTCAACCCTTCAAAATACTACTACTATTAATGTCATGACCAGCATGAAAATGCAGTAACGAGTAGGCCAAAGTGTTCATCAAAAAAGCTGGACGTTCTATTTCTAAAAAGTATGCCGGAGGTAATGTAAGCTACTGTCACGTTATGCATATTGAACACTGAGCTTAAACAGAGGGGAAAAATGACTCAGTTGAAATATATTGTACATAAAAGTGGAATAAATTTATTTTAAATCCCCTTCAAATCTTCAACATTAAATGCAAATGTATTGTATTGAAAAGTAAGCCTACTACTTTATATAAAAGAAGTGTAGCCTAGATAAAAAGTAATAGGATAGCTTACCATAATTTGAGAATCACTAATCGAGACAGTATTGAAAAATAATCAAATGAAATATGGATGAAAAAAATACACGACTAATTTGGCACGCCAATGCCCTACAAAGTGTCCCAAAAGCACGTGGCCCAAAAGTAGCGCGTGATAGCTACCAGTGTCACCAGTGTTCGTTGGAACGTGACGTCATCATCAGGCGTTCTTGTGTGTCTGTATGTGTGTATGCGAGCGAGCGACTTTAATTTAAGTTTTAAGAGTTTGCAATGTGCGCAATATGCGTCTTTTACGCACGGAAAGTCCATGCGCAAAAAATCCACACAAGCGGTGAAATGTCGCACTGTGGTGCGAATGCACACGCGCCGCAGTTCCTTCACATTCAATCAACTGGTGCGAGTGATCAGGGGGGGGCACACCAAAAAATGCAGCGCAAAGACGCACCCATAACGCGCAACCACGATCCACTCCAATACAAACGACTCCCCAAAAAGCCCATTCATACCTCTTCTGGGTCTGTGTTCTTCGGTCCTCCTGCCATGATGTGGTCCTTCAAGCGACAAAATAGGAATCCGTCAGCCAGTAGGCGTGGAGCTCGATTGGGGAAAGAGGAGGTGTGTGTGCGTGGGGTTTCCCACGGTGATTTATTCCCGACCTTTTCCCCCCACCGAACGTGATTAGAATGGCATCACAGGAAGCTTTGGAGGAGCTTTCAAGCTGCAGGAGGAACTGATGTGATCTGTGTTGTCAAAAGTCAGTGCGTGTGCGTGTGCGCGTGGGGGGTAAAAGGAGGTGTTGGTGTGCATGTGGCGTGGAATGAATTGCACGCAGGAGGCAGAATACAAGCGGCTTCTTGTCGAGCGAGAGGTGGGCGTTAATTGGGAGAGACAAGGTGTTTATATACGCGCGGTTCTGCACAAGTCAGATCAAGTGGCGCTAACACTTTGCCGCATGGACCAAATGTGGGTAAAAAAAATATGGCAGGAATAGATTCAAACTGCACAAGAGATGCATTCAAGAAAAAAACTCAATTTACTTGTACGTCAAATCAAGTTCTCTTTTGAAAAGACTGGGGCTCAGGTAACAACCAATCATGGCTCAGCTTTCAAATGTCACATGACCAGACAGGTGAGCTGTGATTGACCCGAGCTCTGTATAATTTTCAGTTGGCATAATCAATATTAGATTTATTTTTTTTTTATTCTAGTCATAACGTTATTGAAACAAATTGTTATGGAAAGAGAGTATTTGGAAAGGAGATAAAAATGAAACATTATCACAATAAAAACTATGTAAAAAATGTCCATTATGCTTACAATTATGCTGTTCCACGGAATTGAATAGTGTGCATGACAAATCATTGATAAGAAGACAGAATAAACATCTTTATTTATATTAGTTTGATATTCAGACAAAAAAAGCAGCTAGTGAACGTGCGACAAGCATGCATTTTTTTTCCTCTTACAATATATATACAACCAACATAGCATGACTGTGAATTAGGTCTCGCTCAGTTAGGAGACATCGTATTCACACAAGTATTGGGACACCCGGGCGGAATTTATTCGTCCATGTGTTGAACGTGGACGGAAGACAAGCTCTTGCCCAGGCTCCGGAAGAACGGCGTGACGAACGTGTCCGTCAGGCTCATCCACACCACCTGCAGCGATGGCAGCACCACCAGTAAACTCCGGATGCTCGGCATCACCAGCCTGTGAGATGCCCACAAATTCAAAACCGTTATGAAAGTCTCAAGTCGTAGCCTTCAAGTCTCATTCAAGTCTTGATTTACTGTGGGGGAAAAAAATCAAGCAAGTCTAGTTGAGTCACCACCGAATTTCAAGCAAGTTGGTTCACGCAATTCACAGCATATTAGTGACAATAAATGAATCATATCACAAAAATACATTATCTCTAATAATTCAATGAACATGTAAATGTCTAAAAATTGAACAACCTCTCATCAATTAAATACAAAACCAACATCAAGTAAATATGTAACCGGCTATTGATGAGCTGATTGAGCTAGCTTACTTGCTAGCAACGCCCGAAATGCACTTCCCGTCTCCCCGCGGGAACTTCCTGCCTCCAACATGGCCGCCAAGGGACCCAAGAATGTCCCACTCCAGTGTCGAATAGCATGTCAAGCATCGTGTCTGTTTTCCACTCTCCCTGCTCAGTGGAACTTTTTTTTTTTGCCACATTTGCGCCAACTTTCCTAGAGCTCACTTTTTTGCAGGTGACGACGAGTGTTCCCCATCAACAAGAGCTCTTCTTGGTTAGCTCGTTAGCTCATTAGCTCGCCGCCTAACAGTATCCAGGTGGCCCACGTGATGATGTCATCAGTTGAAAAAGAAAAACACGATTCATGATTCTAATAGATGTAGAGAGAGAATTGCTCAGTATTTTGCAATATGACGTCATCTGTATAAATAGCTTGTGTCAATGTTTACTTTGGGAGCTTGAGCAAATATCCCATAATAGTCTGCTGGGCTCTTTAATGGTCACTTTCAATTCTGCGCTCGCTTAACCCAAATGATTGTATGTAGTGCATTAGCATAGCATCAACCATTGTAAATTCCATAACTGTGTTAGTGCTTAGATTTTAACAGATAGCTTTGTTTCATAATATTACTACTTTTAATCCCAACGTTTTATGAAAAATATTCAAACTTTATCTTTGTACATATATTTGTCACAGCATGATGGCCCCCTACCAGATGTGTATGAGGCTGAGGACAGCAAAGACAAGTCCGAGGATGAAGGCGAGCGGCACGGCCAGCAGCACCCCGAGAAGCCGGTAAAGGCCAAACTTGACCACCTCGAACATGGCATGGCTGCAAATCCACACCCGGTCCATGGTCCGAACCGACTCCGGCTCAGCAATGACGTCATCGAAGCCCACCTGACCGGAAAAAACAATATGGAGGACAAGTCAGAGAATGCTAATCTGATTTAAGCATAACGGTGACTTGAAGATTTGCATGTGCATATTCTCATTCCTTTTTTTTATTTTGTCAAATATTCTATTTCAAAATTCAAACTATTTTCATAAATGTACATATGTACAAAGTATATGTACGTACAGTATATTCAGTATGTACAGTCAGGGCATTATAAAGTTTGAGGGGAAAAAAAAAAAAATCAAAACCCCTCGGCGATGACGTCATGGAAGCTCACCTGACCCGTCCCGACAACGAACCCACAGCTAAGTGATCGATAACGCAATTCTCCTTTTCCTTCCGCGTAGTGACTTGAAAACAATGGAAGGCTGGGTTCATGTTTGTTTAGTTTTTTTTTTTTTTTACCTTGAGGTGCGCGTTTACGTCGTCGGGGTCTCGGTCTTCGTGCGGGGACGCGAACACGTGACCCTTCCGTGACAGAATGGGCTCGATAGACCTGTTAAACTCGTCCTCGTCCATGATGATGCTCGTGTCCGACTTCTCCTTCTCCACACCCATGTCCCAGTTGGTGTTGGACTTTCAGTGGAGATTCGAGTGCGCAGTGAGCGAGCCGCTCCGCTCGTATGCAGTCGCAGCAGCAAAACAGAAGCAGGCATGCAAGCAGACAAGGCAGCACCCCGCCCCGCAGGCTGGAAAGCAGCGTGGAGTCGGCGGCGCCAAAACACGCGACTGTGCGTGTGTTGTCACTCACCGGCCACTAGTCGCTAACGTATTTACTTCTTAAAGAGTTTTTCTTAAGTAAGACTGGACGGTAGAACTTATTTTCTCGTTCATCTCCGTGTACAAAAAAAAATCATTATCCCCACTACAATACAAATACAGTAATCCCTCGTTTATCGCGGATAATTGGTTCCAAAAATCACCCACGATAAATGAAATCCGCGAAATACGGTCACCAACAAGAAGTACTGGGCAGCGGAAAGATGCTAATTCGCGATCGTGCTGACCCGCAAAGACGCATTAAAGAAATGTGAACAAACATTAGGAGCGATACGACATTGTCCTAAAGCTAAGACACATATTTCCTCAATTTAGAAGTTTTGACTTTTAAATGATTTTTTAATTTGGAAAAAAAATCCGCGATAAACGAAATGCGAAGTAGCGAGGGATCACTGTATATTGTGCAATTGTTGTCATGGCAACAGCATGATTGCTATCACGTGACCACACATTACCTCCGTAAAGTGTATCACTTTGCATCTTATTTGTTTTTGCGGCAAGCTTTTGTGCCCATACTACAATTGAGAACAATAGTGTGTGTGGATTGTTTTGGGGCGCAGAGAAATATGTGTGTGTTCGGGGGGGCTAAAAGTGGGCCACCATGCAGTGTGAGTGACAGCTAAGCAGAAATGCATCAACCAAACATCATCAGGTTCAAGCCAGCCAGCGGGAACAATAGAACACAATCCTGCTGGATTAACGCTCAAAACAAATTATGACACAACAGCATGTAAGGGAAGTGTGCATCTGAAGGCAGATTTGGAAAAGGCCATGTGAAGAACTGTTACCTCATCCAGCACGATCTCCTGTTTTTTTTTTACGGCTCGGATGCAACTCGGTGCCGCAATGGCTTTTGACAGACTTGATGTCCAGCCAGTCAACTTTGGCAATGCCTTTGGTCAAATCCCATGATTTGAATTTTCACAATAGCTCTAATTTCATCATGAATTGCTTCGCTGATGTTCCCTTGTTAGCCAAAATGCTAATATCAGATCACATAGATTTGTCATCTCAACTGTATGTCAAAATAGTTTACTAAGATTTTATATTTCCTAGCCCCTGAAGTACATACTGACTCTAACAGGAAGTATGGTGCACTTGAAGGGACAAAAATGGTTCTTTTAAAAAAAAAAAAAAATCAACAAATATGTTTTGTAAGAGTTATTCTGCTGCTGTTAGCTCATTAATCAAAATTCCAACATATAAGTAACTTTGCCACACCTTTGTAGCTTAACTGTCCAGATATTTAGCAATTATAAAAGCATCTAGAGCCATAAAACGTTGCGCCATCCGTATGTTATTTTAGCTTAGCATCGTGACTCATTTGTTTCTGTAACTTGTGCGATGCTATTTCTCGTACAGAAATATTCCAAATGAGATTTTTGAATCTGCTATGGCTTGTTTGCACACCGAAGACGTTCTTGAGTTGACGTGCCGCAACCCGTCTCATCAGTTTGTCTATCAGTCACTCAGTCCTCATGGCCGCGGGACACGAGCGTTCATCCTCATCATCACCTTTTAAGATTATCTGATGGGCCACGCTCATAAATGTTTGTCCTAAAGAGCAATTATGACATTTTATCAGCTTGTGTTTGCTCTCGTTCTGCTGTTCTTGTTTCTTTCTGAAATTTCGGAGGCTCTTTGTGTTGCGGCAACACGATTATGAAACTAGATCATGGGGCCTGAATTTGCGCACATTCTTGAAAAAGTTTTTTTTGGTGGTGTCACACTGTCTGGACATGCAATCCTGTAGCTTTGCCTCATTTTGAAGCTATTTAAGATACAATCTAGCAAGTGGAATAACATACATAGACAATATAATCATTTAAGTAATTGTGATTGTAGAATTTTCCAGAAATAACTAAACCCAAAAATAAATGACACTTTAATAATAATAATAATAACAATAATTTGAACACTCTGTAGCAGGCTACAACCCCTCACAAAAAAAATAATTAACATATGTTTAGACAACATAAACATACTGCTCACCAGTCAATACATTATTGAAATACTAATAATTGACTAATATTGACTTGAACCTTTCAGAATTTTATAGCCTGACTCACTGCATTCCTAATCCACACACACATGCTCACTTAAATACACACAGTTGCAGAAGACAGTTTAAAGATGTTCTTGTTCCTGCTTCAGTCACCCCAGGGCAGGCACAAGAATGCATGCAGGGCCTAGCTGACACAAATGTAACTCCACTGCATGTCATGTTACCCCCCACATATATAACCCCCTCATATATGTAATCCCCACGTACAAAGTTAAAAAATACCCCCCCCCCCCCCCACACACACACACACACATACAAACACACCTACACACAGTAGTTTTCCACAGGACTCCCATCCAGACCAGTGAATACTGCTTTCACTTATCCCTCTGGAATCGTCTCCAAGGAGCACAAAGCTTCTTTTTAGGCGCTACTAAAAATGTGAAAGTGCTTTTGAAGCTTACAGTGTCAAGAAGACGAAGGGCAAGTGTGCTCTAATGTAGGAAAATTGCACCAGTGAGTCTTTTTTTCCGAACAAAATTGATCTTGAATAGGATATTGTTTGTGTTTTGGACTTTTCTGATGGGTAGCCATGGCAACGTTGTGCCAAGAATGTGATTCCCGTTAGCACGAGCTGGCGCTG
Source organism: Syngnathus floridae (assembly GCF_059516105.1). Lineage (NCBI taxonomy): Eukaryota > Metazoa > Chordata > Actinopteri > Syngnathiformes > Syngnathidae > Syngnathus > Syngnathus floridae. The sequence goes on from NC_142418.1 coordinate 15,919,104, forward strand.
AGGAATCTCCTGGTGAGGGAGTGGCGGCCATTTTCTCCTCCTCCTCGCAAGCCGCGGGGTCTCCTGGATAAAAACGTTCTGACTTGCTCTGTAATTTGGAGTCATCATTCTGCACTCACACACTCGCTTGCTCACATTTGTACACACACACACACAGACAGCCTTATTAAAATACACTGTGACTGTCCCAATACTTTTGTCTACCCTGTTGGAATGTTTTTCTGACTTTCATCATGGAGCTAATCTTGCTAGCGAGCAATACACAGTTTTGCAGACTTTCTGTGGGATGTCCCAATACTTTTGTCAATGCATCGTTTCATCATCTTCAACTTTTCTGAGTCAACAAATTCCACCATGTGACACATTCGTCCCTCTCGTGCATTTTCTGACTCCAGCATTCCCACACTTGTATCTTGTGTTAATTCCTCAGTCGCTGAGGGAGTGTTTTATTATGGCGCTCCGGTCTCCAAGGAAGCGTCTCCAAGGTTTCCGTCCTGCCTGCTCGCTGCTCCTCCGCCTTATTTGGAGCGAGCGCTTCCTGAACGCTCGCCAGGAAAGTGTGCGTCCAGCGACTTGACCGGGGATGCTGGGAAGAAGGCGAGCGTGGAGAGGGAGCTTTTTATAGACCACGATGCATTGGAACGTGTTTGCGAGTCTAGGAAGAAGGGAACCACGAAGAAAAATTCTCCTATGGGAACCAAACTGTGACTTTCATTATGTTTTAAGAAGTCACATTTTAACATAAAGTTTGAAACACTTTTTAGTGATTATCCATCAATGATTTTCACGGTTAGCATTTACTGTTAGCATTCGTGATGACGTTTCGGAGAGGGTCAGCCGGGGTCAGCGATAAGGCCTCCACTTGCAACAATGACAACAAAGCTCACTTCCTGTTTGCTATAGCATCAATTACCCGGGCCATTAACGCAGGAAAAAAGCAAACCCGTTACAGTCTCGTTATCGGACCCGCTACACACATCCTGGAAGCTGTACGTAATTCCTGCAGTGTGAGCTCATCATATCAAAAGGGTCCTGCTTTTATTTTATAGCCGTGGTGCTGATGTTTTCGGGAGCTCTTTGGAGGAGCTGATGACTTTAGAAGAGAGTCAAGTGTAAGTTCAGAGGTCGTCCTCCTCCTCTGCCTCCTCCGCATGCTTGTAAGCAACATTCCTCAGAAAAGAGGAGGCAACCAGTCGGGAGGAGACCTCTCCCTTGTTGTTCTTAACTCAACGTGGGAGATCTGCTGGGTGGGTCATCTAAACATCTGTTGAAGCACCTGCCTAATACTGAGCAGCACATAGCGGCGTACAGTTAAGAATCAAATAGTATACAGCAGCCAAATAGTGAGCAGCATGGATAGACATGACTTGACAGCTGCCAAATACTGAGCCAGAGTCAGCAAAATAAAAGCACAAAGACCTCCACTTTCCTCTGCATTGATTTAAAAGTATGGACATCTCCACTTTCTCGTGACTGACTCTACAAAATGACAGCATGGCAGCATTATTTTGCAAATTTCCCCCCCAAAAAAATAAAAGCACGAATATCTCCACTTTATAAAACGTGCTCCTGATGATTCGTCTCTTCCTGTATTTGGACACGGCACCTCTCTTGCATGAAGTGGTGTAAACTTTCATTGCTTCCTGTTCTTGAAAACTTCACTTGGATGCTCCATTTGTGTCCAAACACTAAACAGAGCTCTCCACTATTGGAAAGCAGCCCTTAAACTCACAATTTCACATTTTAACCACAATTTCGTTCTCTCTATTAACCCCAAAAAAGAAAAAAATAATCAATATGGTCGTCATGGTTCTTTCCTCTCAGTGACTCACTCTTGCCATACGTACCTATACATACCGATTATTTATTTAGTCTGTCAAATTTAATAGTAACACTAAAGTGATGTCACACACACAACCACACTCACACATGACAAACTGGAAAGATTGCTGTGATGTGGTTGCCATGGTGACAGAAGACAATCAAATGACATCATAAATATTCCTACATTATTTTTAAAACTGCTTTAAAAAAATAGCACCTTGTACTTTATGACAACTGGTGCAGCGAGAAACTTTGAAAAAGATTTATGTGTTTCAAATTCATGGGAGTGATAAAACTATTTTAAAAATCTTTCTTTATACAGTCTCTCTTCTGTTGCTTTTAACTGTCCAGCTAATGTTTATTATTTTTTCATCAAGGAGAAAGTTCAATGTTTCCGAATCATCCATCAAAATGTTGCTAATCGCTGAACATTATTTGGAAGTGAGTCACTGAGAATGAAATGAAGCACGATATCGTCCACCGCAATTCTGCCCGCCTTGGAAACAGGGGGGAGAGTTTGTCAAAAGGGCCGAGAGGGAAACCCTCTCATCCCGAGGAATTCCTTCCAAAGCACATCAAGTAGTGCCTTGACGCACACGCTGGCTGACACACTCTCACATCTGCGCCACAAAGAGGGAAAAGCCTGGGCGAGGCCACGTGGAACATCCAATTCAGGGATTTCCTCACACACCCTCGTCCTCGTCGTGTCCCGAGCGTTGTGTGTTTCCGGAGCCCTGGCGGGCCAGAACGACACCCCAGAGAGGGTCCTCCTGGCCTCGCTTAAAGAGGCGGGAATCAGCTGGCCGCTTCCGTCTATTGTTAGAGCGAGGAAAATAATATCCCCGACAAACATCCCAGCTGCTGAAAGCAAAAGGTAGGAATGTGGTGATGCTTGGGAAAAAGAAAAACGTCACAAGAACATCCTTTGCCACTGATGCTAAATATCCTAGCGCAGCCTACAAGTGCTTAATATCAACATGATGTAAAGTTTTTCGATTGAGACACCAAAAATCTAAAAAAAAGTCATTATAAGGCAATTGTGTGATTTTTGATGATAACATCTGATCATCAATTGCAACGTCTAAACTGAAAATTGATATTTGAGGCTTCTATCAATGAAATTATCGGGATACTTCGCTAATTATACTGATACAGTCACCATATCGCGATATGAAACCAGAACTCCGAAAATATCAATGATGCCAATGATACTGAATATCTCCCACTATCACGATACAGCTATTGGATGATAATCGACACATATACCGTATCACGATAGCAACATTTTGTCCTTTTACTATCCTTAACAAAACAACACAATCAGCAGCAGATACGACATTACACCATATCAATGATGATATCAATATCAAAACACATTGATAACCCCAAAAATATCCAAATAAACAGCAACAGTATCTAACCGATATGATTTTTCGCCTCTGTCTACAAGGGGGGAAAAATATTCTGAGAGCACCTGAGTGCTGGAATGTCCTGACAGGCCCCAAGGAAAATAGCTGAAACAATGCGTGTAGATGAGAGACTTGGGCGGGGCTCGCACACTTACACAATGGCAACACACACACACATTCCTTGTGAAGCTCCGTGGAGCTGCTCTTTGTGAGTTGGCGGTATTTATTGGAGGTGTTCAAGAGGCCAGCTTGGAAACTGACATGAGGACTGAGCTTCCCGTTCATGCTCTTAAGACTTATTATCCTCGCTCGGAATGACATGGGAACGTGTACGCTGCCATGTTGCACTCCTTATGTTCATCATTGGAAGTGGGGGGGGGGGGGGGGGGGGGCATCAATTTATTTCAACCTACTTTGGTGGCAAAATTCCCTTGGTATGCCAAACATGACATCAGCAGCATCTGCTTCCTGTCATCGCTGTTTGCATCATCGTTGACATAAAACACGGTAGTTCGCCGTACCACCTGGAGACGGGAAAAGACGGCCAATGGGTGTGGCGGTGGGGGGGGGGGGTCCCGGTGGGCTTGGGAAAGTCTTGGAGAAATTTTCCAGTGTCGAACTGGTTACGCCGTGACATCTCCGGATTAGCGGGAGTGAGCGAGTAGCACATTTTCCAAACAGTTTCCCTCCTTCCCTTTTCACAAGCGAGTGGAAAAAACTTTGGATGACTTCATCGGTAAGGTTGTTTTCCTGAAGCATAGCTTTCACCATTCGCAAGTGGGGGCAAAAGCTTTGTATGTTGGTGCTGGGCACATTTGGAAAGTGACAATGAAAGCCTTGTTTTACAAGGGATTTTCTATTTTTCTAATTTGGGAGTTGGTCAGATGGAAGTGCCGTTTGGGAATCACTTGACCAATTTGGCACACAATATTGTAATATTTGGATCATCTGGTTACTTTATGCAATTATTTGGCCGATTAATCGGTTATCAGAATTTTATTATAATTGGCAACGGCCCAAAAAAACCCAAAAGGCCCTCCTGACCCTAAAGTGAACCTTCGGTTTATGCTAACATTTGAAGATTAAGGCTCGAATTGTTCTTTCACTTCTCATAAAAACAAAAACACACAAGTTAAGCGAGTGTTGTTTTTGCAGCCGCGTTCCTAAAGGTTACAAAAACTAAGCGGGACCACCAGTGCGTCTGGCTGTAGGTATGATAGCGATGCTGCCAGGAGGAGGAAGAAGAGAAGCAAGAGCGGGTTGGACCGAAACTCAAAAGACTTAAACCTGAGAAGCATGATGGGAATGAAGTAAAGTATACACACAAGTGACACTGTCACAAAAGCTAATGGCCATTGGACACCAGGGGGCGTTTACTTTAAGACTCAGCGTTCGGAAGCAGAAGTTCAATGTGAACGTCAAAGTCGGTAACCGATCTTCAATGTCAACTCCGTGTTAATTTGCGCTATCTCCAAGTGGCCTCATTTCCCAGCTGACTCACTACCACTAGCGCCCTCTGCAGGAGACACTGATGCAAACCACTAAGAGAAGCTCTCAATCTGGTTCCAATGTTTGTAGGAGGAAACCTCCAGAAGGAAAGTTGTCATAACAGAAGCATCTCTTTGACCTGCTCCAGTTCACCTTTGACCTCAGCTTATCCCTGGTTACAAACTAATGAGTGCAAACGAGATAAGTTCCTCCTCCGCCTCCTCCTCTGTGCAGAAGTGCGCTAGCGCTTCCATGAGAGAGTCAGGAATGTGCGGAGTCCTTGTATGGTCATAAACATGGAGCACTGCCTTGACCTTCTCAAGCTGCTGTATAACATTGTTCTCGTGAAGATGGTGGACGACCACGCCCAGCAAACAGATAGAACAATCACAGTAATTCATTTACGAGTTGACAGTCAGGTGCTGCATCCAGATCATAATAAGAAGTCAAAAAAACGCCTGAGTGATTACAAAGGTTGGATTTGCCCCATTTTGATTTAACCCCGCCCCCCAAATGTTCAGTTGAAGGTTAAAATCCTACAAACATTTTCCATCCCACTTCCACACTTGCTGATAAATTCCATGAGTGGACGACGACGCCTCGTGACAAACGCTCACCTTACCTTTGACCTCTTGGAGGACGCCAGTGACAAAATCCACACTTCCAAGGTCCACTCCTCGCATGTAGGTGACACACGCGCATGCTATATTCATGTACCATGATCAATCTGTTGCATTTTGTGGAAATTGAGGGCGAGAAAGGGGTTAATGCCTCTGGCCTTTCATGCTTGGCGGAGGTAATGAGTCACGGCAAACAGCTGCATTGTATTTTCACAACACAATGGAAGCACTCATCACGGTCCAGCTGCTCACCGGCGTTGCCGTGAGGCAGAACCGCGCTCTCGCATTGTTACACACGCCGGCGAAGGTCCGCAAGCGCATCGTTTGATTGTGGGGAGTTTGAGGCTTGTGGAATTCTGCTGCACCCTTTTTCCAACTTTCCATGTTTGCCAGCGCTGCACACACAATAGCAGGAAGGGGAAACTTCATGGGAAGCGTGTGTGTGAGCGCGTGCGTGCAAAAAAGTACTGCAATACTTTTGCACATAAATAAATATCGAGTTTTAATGAAACGCAAACTTTCAATCACATTTCGTGATTTATTTAATTTATTATTATATTTATAATTTAACCTAATTCATTTATGAACTTGTAAATTCTTACTTTGTTAATATTATTACTCGAGGACAGGATTTGACTACCCATGCTGTACAGCTTGGAATATATAAATTAAATATAGAATATTTGAAAGCAAATCCTAAAAGCGTCCCTGGGTGGGCTCGAACCACCAACCTTTCGGTTAACAGCCGAACGCGCTAACCGATTGCGCCACAGAGACGATACGAACATTAGCGACTACTTATGGCACATAGTCCAGTACAAGGGTCAAAGCAGCCAAAATGCGATTATCAAAAGTTACAACCAATGATGTTTAAATCTTTTGATAAGAGCAAGTCAGTCGGTTCACATTTGTTCAACAGGTGCGCTCGCATCAATCATAAAACATTCAAGAGGTTATTTACGAGCCCAGATTTTGCAGCGTGGAAGACAGAAGAAGGCAGAATATTTTGGTTTTAGAGTCGAACGTGGAATAATTTGCATCATGCAAATTCTCTTTTCGCCTCTTAACGCAAATCCTCACGCAGCTCAATGCAAAACAAAACAGCAGTCTTACATCACATTGATTTGAAAAAGTCCATGAAAAAAACTATTTTTATGGGTTTGAATTTGTTTTGATTTTTTTTGTCAGGCTAAGAATTATAATTAAAACATTACATCTTGCGGTGTGGTTTATACTGAGAAATCTTTTTTAAATAATGTCTTTGTATATATTATTTAGGGGGAAACAACCCAAAACTAAATAATAAACAATATATCTAGAATAATAATATAAATTATGAACAAAAAAGTTTTGACACACACTATTTTGGTATTAAATAAAATGAGATAGTGTACCCACTGAGGTGGCAAATGTGTGTGTAAATAAAAGGAGTGGAGCTGCGACGTGGCTACCTGTCAATCTCAATTCGACCGCGCCCACCAAACTCTTTCCTGCTTCGACCGCTCAGACATGTTGGCAGTTCCGTTTGCTTCTTGCGTACACTGGCGCCTCCTGCAGGCAAATGGAGTAATTGCAGAGTCATTGAATTGGTTGACAAAGTGGTTGTCACATTAGGTTTGAATGAAGGGGAAGTAGCCGTGAGGCCATCGGAGACAATGGCGTTCCTCGGGAGATGAAGCTTCCTGGAATTGTCAATAGTTTCCAACCTCAGGAGAGAAAAAAAAAAAGAAAGGTTCATAGCAATTTTTTCCATCACGCCATACGTACAGTACATGACCCATATAAGGCAAACTTAACTTTTTATCCTTTTGATGTTGATAATTTGATTTCTGGAAATGGCTGTCGAGGGGAAAAAAAGGCAGACTTCTTGAGACTTGAGACCAAAATTCTTACTCCCATGTGACACTGGCTCCGGGGTCTGGGTTTCCACAAAATTCCCTGGTGCACGATGGCGAATAATGAAACTTGCTATGCTACAGTCACACGCAATAACAAAAACATGATTCTTTTTCGAAATTTGTCACCCAGGCGTCAAAGTAACCTTTGTTTTAATTTTTTTTTAAATCTCTTCAGGAACATCTTAAAAGGAAATTACCTTAAAATCGCCGCTTCAAACCAAAATGACAAAATTCCTGTCTCTTGTCACACATTTTTTTGTGGGTCTACTCATAATAAACATATCTACCAAATTTAATGTTTTTTTAGTATCGCCCATTGGTTTAGTATACTGCACATGCTTCAAATTTCACACCAGAATGCATATATGGCAAATATTCAGTCAATAACTCATATTTTAATGAAAAAACAAATAGTTTTCAGTAGTTACATGGCTGAGACCTGAAGTAAAAAAAAAAGTAAAGACTTTGAAGGCACTCGTAAAAATGGTTTCACCTCAACGCCGCGTCGCTATCTTAAATCCACGCCCGCCATCTTGACTCAGGCATCTAGGCGGGAGTGTTCTTCTTGCACTCGACGGAGCAAAACAACCGTCCCTGGGCCGCCATGAAACGCTGGCCCATCAGAACCTTGGCGCAGCCCGAGCACTTGAAGCACTTCGGGGCGGCGTGCCAGTGGTGCTCGCCGTAGGACACGCGCTGAGCCTCGGGCTCCACCGCCTCGCCGCACCCGGAACATTTCTGTAGACGCCCGACAAACAACGCTGTCACGACCTAACAAAACTAGCTAACGAGAGACTTTCGAGAAAGAAAGCGTGACCGAGGTGCACCGCCTTACCACAGCGTAGTTTTTCATGTAGCAAGGCGTGCAGACGGGCTTGTCCTGCTCCATCACGTACGTCTCTCCGGCCAGAACCAGGTCGCAGTCGAAGCAGCAAAAATGTTTCAAGTGCCAGTTTTGGCTCTCGGCCTGCGTGTACTCATTACAGAAGATCAGCTGCGGAGGAACAAAACAGTTAAGATGTTGATCAAGAAAATAAAATGAATAATACACACGGTACAATCTCTACGGGTCTCACCTCGTCGCAGCCGCCGCAGCGCGGCTTCTCGCTGTCGCCGTAGTGACGACCGCAGTAGAGCTTTCCGCGCTTCCAGAAGTAGATCATGTCCACCAGCAGCTCGTTGCAGGTGCAGCACACGAAGCAGGCCGGGTGCCACAGCTTGTCGTAGCCGGCCCGCTCGGCGTACACGGCCGGGTCGCCCACCCGCATGGGCTGATTACAGTGGCGGCACGACTGCGGGGTTTGGAGAGAAGATGAAAGTTTTTTCTTCTTTCATTCAAATAAATTTCATTCAATTGGTCATTATTGTTAAATGCAAGGAAACGTTGGCTAAGTGTTGCTGAAAGATTAGTCGCTCTGGCATGTCGCGTTCATTGTTGGGCCAAGAACAAAACCTTGCTCGGTGCCAAACCTCCGTCACCGGAATACTTTGATGTGACATTGGCGACTGGCTGCATATTAAAATCGTCTTTTGACACAATGTACAACATCAAATTCCTTACGAAGCTTTGCTGCGCGGCTCCCGGGGCGCCCATGGCTCCAGCGGTGGTACCCACAGCAGCTCCAGCAGACGTGGACCCTGGCCCTGCAACTCCAGCCGCCCCCTTGACACCCACTGCTCCCGGTCCGGCCGCTCCAGCAGCACCCGGGCCGCCCTGAGCCGCCGCCGCCTGGATCAGAGCCATCTCCTCGGGCAGCCGCACGTCACCGATACCCAAGGCCTCGTCCTTGTACTTGCGGACAAACTGCTGCATCTGCTTGACTTCGGCCGGGCTCAGCTCGTGGCACTTGGTCGGGTCCTGGTCATGCTCGGGCAGCTGGCGGGCCATCTGTTGGCGGCGGTAGGCGGCGCCTTCAGTGCCCGCCACGGGGCGTTTTTCTGGCGGGAGCAGCTCGATGTAGCGCACCGCCTGCGAGGAAAGGAAGCAAAAAAAAATAAATCGACCAATCACAGAAGAGGGACGTGAAAATATTTGAGAGCAAGATACGAGCAGAGACCAAACAACCAGCACAGAATGTTCAGCCCTTTGTTAAAAAAAAAAAAAAGGCAGATTTCACTTCCACTATTAATCAATCAAATTCTTATTGATTACTTGGTGAAATTTAAGGCCATGCCTCCAGAAAACTTACCACATATTTGTTAGCCACAGGGGGCGCCCATTCGTATGTGACAGACTTGAGAGGAGTTTCTTTGGCGACAGGCACCACGTTGGCAGTGCTGGTATGGACAGAAACGCTCGGTGCATTCGCCTTGACGGGGGCAACGCCAGCCGGGCGTGGCTGGACGCCGCCGCCTGACGCCGTACCTCCCAAGGGTGCGGCAGACGGGACGGACGCCGTACCTCCCGAGGCTGCGGCAGACGGGACGGACACCGTACCTCCCGAGGCTGCGGCAGACGGGACAGAACCGGCAGCGGTGGTGTGAGGCACTGTTGCGGTGACGGAGGCAGGTAACACGGTTTGGGCGGAGCCCGGCAACACGGTTTGGGCGGTGGCGGGGCCGCCCAGCGTGATGGTGACGGCGTTGCCGCGATACACGGGGACGCCGTCTGTCTTCAGCTTGGCAATGAGGCCGGTGTACTTGGTGTCCTCAAAGAGCTTCCCCACCTGCATGGACATTCAGGCAAATCAAAAAGAGCAAGAGCAAAAAAAGAAAGAAAGAAATATGTATCTAAAATAGAGACGGAAATTTGCAAGTCTCCCAACCTTTTTGTTCTCCTCCGAGTTCATCTGCACATTGTGTTCCGCGAGACCGCACTTGCAGTTACGACAGATTTTTCTGCAACAGACAAAAATGGGCAAACAACTCAAAGTGTGTTTCCAAATTACAAATTAGTGGAATTCAAACTTGTATTTTTGGCAACGTCAGCAATTTTGATCACCATTGTTTATGACTGCTATTACGTAGATGTGGGTTCACATGGTAATGATTATGGTTGAAGATGAAGACCAGTACGTAAGCATTGACTGAACTACTTAGCCAAGAGGAGATTCCTGACAAGTTAAGGCGCAAAAAAAAAGAGAGCCTCTGCGTCGTGACATCATTCGAGTGTTGCCAATTAAATCTCCGAGCCACTGATCCCAGTCTAAGGCCACACGCTGGGAATTTGCTGGAATCTTGCAAGTGACTCACTCTGTGAGTCAGTGTCTTGTGTTTAACAAAAGCGGCCTTGTCACTTGGGAATGAACTTCACTGCTGGAGACTGTTTGCCCCTCAACAAGAAGGACAAGCTGCTTCATATTTCTTTTTGGATTTTTTTACCCCCCTCTGTGTTATTCTTTTAGCACGTGTTTACATTTTCCTGCGGTTAGTTTGTGAATCGGTGAGTTCAGGCTCGGGTGGACAATTAATCATCTAAAGCGGCCATGTGTGGAAATGAAACAACTTTCGAGGGCCACGTGTAGAAAAGTAGGATGATACATTTTAGCCTTGGTGGAGTTCTCACCTCCAGAAATGAAGCTCGAAGCCTTCGCATTTATCTTTACACTTGAGGCAGGCGGCGCCCGCACCAAACTCATGTCCCAGCGTCATCTGAAACACAAATAATACGTTAAGAAGACACTTCATTAGGTACTCAACATTGCTTTACGACCAATATGGCGAGTTTCTCAATAACGCTGACTCAGAAAAGCTCTTAATGTGTCACTTCCTCTTTTATGGATTTTCAACTGCAACACAAAAGATCACCGATCAACTTCACGCCTGTCAAAACATGCCAAGATGTTTGCGAGGGTGACCTCATTTGTGGGTGCAGATGCTCACATGCAACATCTGTTTGATGACACAAAGAAGAGCAAAGACAGCTATGGGGATGAGCTTTCAGTATTTATCGCCACCGGGGATTATAATTTAGCAAACCCGTCTGGGTCATCTGGCAGGTCAACAAAACATCAGTTCATGCGTCTATGAACACACGAACAATGGGACTGTCAGTGACATTTTATTTGATCTGAAACAAAAAACAAAAAACCTACGAGGTTAAATCACTGTAAACTGAACCGGACCCACGTCATAAATGATCAATTTGGTTACGACAGACAAAAGCAAATCTAACACTTAATAAAGTTCAAAAAGTGACACGGTTTTATTAAAGGTGTAAAACTTATTAAGTGGGAAAACTTTTTGATTTCTTTGATCAGCGACGACCACCTGCACTGTGTCCTCCTCTCGCACCTCTGCAGGGCGTTGACTCACCTTTTTCACTTCCTTCTCGATCTCCATGTTCGCTTCTCTCGGCTTCGAAAACACACTAACCGAACCGGATGGACGCTGCTGGGAAAACTGTGACAAATTAACGGTAAATAGGAGAGGATGAAACACTGGACGCTACAAACAGACCGGTTTTGATGCCACTTTCGGTTCGGGAAGGCAGCCCGCTACGGACAGCCGTCAAGTTATCACTGCTAAAGACAACATTTCTGGTGTTGATGGAAATAATAAGATGAGATAAAATACATTAACGACAAGTTATTCGATTGTTTCGGTTGTTTTACTATAATTTTGCAAGACATACTACTGTAATAAATTTTTCTTTTTTCTGTAATAATTCGTGCCATCATTTTTATCATAGCAAAGCTACACAGTTGTTTTATTTTGAAATTGACCATGCCGTACTTCTTCATTTTCTACGCTAGCTTTATAAGTCTGCGGGTCCCGTTCACTTTCACATATGTCCCAAGAGGCGCTGACAGATGTTCCTTCCGGCCAATAAGACGATGAACTGCAATCAGCCAATCGACGGTTAGAGAAGGCGGGCCCTCAGCCTGACAAAGGATAGGGGCAAATCTATCTACGTTGAACCCAGTTGAACAGCACGCGAAGCGAGAATCAGAATCGTTTCGCTAAACCAAGTCACTAAAACCAGTCAGTTTTCAAAATTCAAAAACTTGATGATGTGGCAAGTTGGGTGTCTTCAGGATGTGAAACAGCGCCCTCTGTGAGGCCACAGGTAGACATTACAATTTTGCAACTCGGGACATTTCCGGTGCTGTCCTTTTGGGGTGCTTTTGTTGTTTCTCTGGGGATTTGGGTTAGTAAGAGATCATGGAGATGGGCAAAATTAGTAAATAATAAAAATTGGGCTCGTCCGGGATTTGAACCCGGGACCTCTCGCACCCAAAGCGAGAATCATACCCCTAGACCAACGAGCCACAGTAGCACAGGGAAATCATTGCTATTATAACATTACAAATTCTGATTTGGTAATCCCACCAAAGTTTATTTAAAAAAATACTGATATTTTTGTCATTTAGCAGTGACTCATAAAATAACACTTTGCTCTAACGACATTTTGTGTTAGCTTTATCAAGCTCGATTATCCATCCTCCACGTTCTGCCTGCTCGTTCTTCTTCCGCGTCTAGTCCTGCCTTCTGTCTCCACGTGTTGGAGCTACTCTGCTACGGATCGTGAAGCTGTTTAAAATCCACTTTGCCGCTTGACGGGGTTCAACAAGCTCAGAAAATGGCATCTGAAGCCAAGCGACTCAAGGTTCGGTTTCGTTAAATCAATTCGTTTATGTAATGCTGCAGTGCGACGTATAGTAGATAGCTCTCGTGTGTACTTTACACGTGCTGTAGCGATAAATAGCTTATTAACTAGTACCGATACTACATCTTAGTGTAGGTTGAGTCAAACCATTTGACATATAAAGACAATATATTCTAAATAATAAACTTCCTGACATCATTTGATCTACATTTAAAACGTGTGACCTATGCATAAATATGCGTATTTTTTCCATCACAAAATTGTCACCTAATTAGCTACAAATATATATATTTTTAATTTTCCTCTTCCTACTGTGCAGGTGGACGATGATACTTCCCTGCAGGACTTCCTTCGGTGGTGCGACAGCGTAGGTCTAGTGCTCAGCACCAAGGTACGTTCCTTTCCAGAGCAGAATCCTTAATTGGAGCAATTAAGTGAAAGCATTAAATTTTTTGTTGAACAACAATTGCAAATATTGTGGAAAATTATTCATTTGTTTACCTTTGGCGTGTAACTGGAAAATTTACATCCGGTGAACTCTCATGGCATTCTGGTGTTGGATCATTTCAACTTCAGGTGCGAGTGAGCAAAGAAGGTGTGGTGGCCGACTATGGGATGCTGGCTCAGGACGACATTGAGAAAGGTGAGGTGTTGTTCACCATCCCCAGATCGGCTCTTCTTCACCAGGGGATGACCCACGTCGCAGCCCTGCTGGAGCGAGGTAACTTCTCCAACATACAATATTCCCCCCCTCCATCACATTTTTCTAACATATCTCTTTTTGTTCAGAGAAGTTCTCCTTGGAAAGCACCTCAGGCTGGGTGCCGCTCCTTCTAGCTCTGCTGTATGAATACACCACAGCTCAGTCCAAATGGAAACCATACCTGTCATTATGGACCGACTTCAAGATGCTGGACCACCCCATGTTCTGGTGAGGGGGAAACAGAATTATATGAGGTCACAACTACAAGGTGTTAATGCTCCAATCAGGTCCAAAGAAGAGCGTGATGGACTCCTGAAGGGAACCGGTATACCAGAGGCAGTGGAGAAAGACCTGGATAACATTCAGAGGGAATACAAAGATGTGGTCCTGCCTTTCATTACCAAGCATCCAGACATGTGGAACACCAGCACGCACACTCTGGAGCTGTACACGCAGCTAGTGGCTTTTGTCATGGCCTACAGGTTAGTCAAACATACTTTAAAGTTTTCTTCACTGCTTCTTTTAAACATTGGCAACAGAGAGCTTGAAGTCTTATTTCCTCCCCGTGTAGTTTCCAAGAGCCACAAGAAGAAGCAGATGATGATGAAGATGATGATGATGAGGGAAAGGCTCCCAATCCACCTATGATGGTTCCCATGGCTGATATGCTCAACCATGTTTCCAAGCACAATGCTAATCTGGAGTTCATGCCAGTAAAGACACACTTATGCAATTTTTTTTGTCTTGCTTCTGCTTCTGTCAACTCCCCCTAAAAGTTTGCTTCCAAACATCTTCTCTGTTCACCCCCTCAGGACACTTTGAAGATGGTATGCGTGCGTCCTATCAAAAAAGGCGAGGAAGTGTTCAACACGTACGGGCAAATGGCTAACTGGCAGCTGCTGCACATGTACGGCTTCACCCAGCCGCCTTCCGACAATACTGACGACACCGCCGACATCCCAGTCATCAACCTGTACAAAGCGGCCACGACAGGTTCATCTTGTGATCATTCCAAGCCAGATGGGGATCCACAACTGTTGGAGGAGATGTGGGAGTTGCTACAGGATAAAGGACCGTTTGTTTTCGGCAAACATGGCTGCCTCACCGACATGGAGTTGCACAGTGTGCTTAAGGTGATACACATGGTCGATAGATTAAATATCAAAATAGCATTTACAAACATTTCAATAGTGCAAGTATGGGAATTCCGAGTCGGAATACGTACTGATGTATGGTGGGATTTAGGTGCTGTGCATGTCCAGGGACGAGTTCTCCGAGTTGAAAGATAATGACGGATGGGAGGTTGACGAGGACGAAGATGAGAAGATCATTTCTCAGGCATTCTCCAATGACGGGCTGTCTGGATTAAAGACCAAGTGGAAGTGGCTCATCCATGAAGCGGCGCGTCTGACCATGAGGGGCTACCCCGATGTGGACCAGGATAGAGTCCTGATGGAAGACCAGGTTTTGCTAGAGAGACTGAGCAGCAGGCAGAGGAAGGCACTGCATGTCAGATATGGACAGAAAAGCATCCTGGAAAAAGTCATGGAGCTCACAAAGACATGAAATAAACATTTTTCCTTTGCAATGTCCATTAATTACAGTTTCATCGTGTTTTTTTTAACTATCTCAAATGCTTTAAACATTCATTTGACATTAAAATTATTTGAAAGTACAGCAGACTCCAACAAACTTATTCAGTACCTACTCATGGATTCACTTTTTTATACTGTATATTTATGAGATAGGGGGGAAAGTACTATTTTATAAACCCAATCTAATAGCAAATAAGGTATTACAATCATGATTTGCAGTTTGAACGCTTTATTTTACTGTATGTACGCATACTGCAATTAATTAGCAAGAACTAAAGGCAAACTAGAAAGGACTACAAAATACACATGGACCAATACATTTACAAAACATTCAAAATGTTACAAAATGGTCTGTATTGGTCCTTCTGTTGTTCTTCAATTTGAATCTTTGTACAAATTGTCAAGATACAAGGTCAATCATTTTCACTTTGCACAATTTTACAAGCGCCCGGGAGAGAGAGACGTGTCAGCGCCAGCCGTCAGTAAACCATCAGTAAAGCATCTCGCCCAAAAAGCACCAACATCAGGCCCCTCCCCCGGGAGATTAAACTACATCTTCGGGTCCACTTGAGGACAGAAAAAAAATGAAACAAAAATAAAGCAAACATTTTTTTCTTCAATCGGTTTTAGCTTTCTGCCTGAGAGCAAACAAAGTGAGGGATGAAAAGGATTTGTGAGGGAACAAACCAAAAACTTTGGTAGAACGAAATTATGTTCAGATTTTTTTTTTTTTTTTAACATGTCAGTGTACAAATGTGACATGTCCCACCGCTCTCCACCCCCCCATAATATTTACATCAAAGCATCAAAAAAAGTATTTAAACAGCATTTCTCACATCCATCATCTCCTTCCAGACTTAGCTCCAAAAGGGATCAACAAAAAAATGTAAATCTTCAGAACCAGGAGCAGTAGTCCTTAAGCCCACATTTCTCAACGGACTGTGGTTGCCAGTTTATCCAGTGCTGCCAACAGTGAAGGGGGAGGTGCATACGTGTGTGCTCTCTCTCTCTCTCTCTTTCTCTCTCGAGGGCTACGAGCTGCAACGTGAGCCAGGCTAGCTGGCGCCAGTTCCTTCCATCACCTGCTGGGCCTGCTTCTGACCCATGCAGCACTGAGCCACCGACTGGAACAACCTGACGAGGACAGGGAGACGTTTTATCAAAGCCAACAGGAAATGCCTCGATTTGACAAACCCAACAGACCCCCCCCCAAAAAAAAAAATATGGGGTGGACTGACAGTAGATTAAGATCCAATTGTTAGATTCAGCTAAACCCACTTTTCAATCTCAGGGGCACAGTGCACAAAGTCATGGCTCCAGAACTTGAAGGCGGGATTCTTGATGAGCTCGATGAAGGTGATGAGGAGACCCCACGGGTGAGGCCGGTTCACAATCAGCCTCTCCAAAAGGACCCTGTGCGAGACGAGGCGTTAACGCTGTTGAATTGGTTCGGTGACCAAACGTGTTAAATCTACTCAATTACTCCCAAGTAAATTAAAATGCAACGAATCATTTCAAGCGATTGTCCCCACGCGTGAGCGGGTACACAAACTGACCTGGTGATCTGCTCCTGGATGGCCTCAGTGTTAGCCTCGGCAAAGAGATAGAGCATGGTGCAGCTGAAATAATGCGTGTGGCTGTTTGGGTAGCGCAGCTGGTTGGCGATGGCGTTCAAGAACAAGTAACGTCCTGAAAAGCACAACGTACGTGTTCAGTGTCATCTTCAATATTGCTCAGTCGTCTAGGCAGGTTACCCTCAGTGTCCAAGTCCACAGCCAGGTTCTGGAAGATGTCCATGTGTGCAGAGTGGGTAATGGTGCTCATGGAGGGCGTGCTGCCCTTGTTGTGGATGTGCGCGATGGCCTGCGTGCCCACATACAACACCAAGGCGTTGATCAGCTGGATGTTGTAGCGGTTTCCTGGCTCGTTAGAAACCTGTCCGACCCAAAAAAAAAATTCAGATTTCCAATAACGCAACCCTTTAAAAAAAAACAAAAAACTTCACCTGTAGATTGCTGCGCAGCTCTGAGAGGAAAGTGACGGGTGAACGCGTTTTCAGATACGAGTCCAGATCCTTCTTGAACTGGGAAGGCATAACTGCTGTGAAGTTGGTGAGGATGCGAGGAGCGATGTTGATCTCACTCAGCATGTCCACCTGCACGTGACATCACAGACAAATATAAGCATAAACATAATTGTGGGGAAGCTAAGTCCAATACTTTGTAAACCCCCGGGGTGCATCTGTTCTTCTATTGTCTTTGAGTGTGCGTGTGAGCGCTTTCTACCTTGAGATTGGGTGTGAAAGGGTCGGGGAGCCTCATGTTGCGTGGAAAGGCACTCAGGATGAGGTTGCGCAGCTGAATGCAGTTGGGCGGGATCACGTCACAGAACCCATAATGGTAATCGCACAAGAACTCTGGGAAGTCGTGCAACAGGACCAGCAGTACCCTCAGTGTGCCCTAAAACAAAACAAAATTTTCAATCATGGCTCGGGGGGGAAGAGAACAAAAACAATGATAGGCTTGTAACTTGAAAAAATATTTAGGGTACGCAAAAATCAAGGTACCACTATCATAATAGGGTGAACACATACCTTGTAGAGGATTTGCATAGGTTTGTTGAGCTCTACATTTCGAAGGAAAGGTGCCAGGTACTTGAAGAGATCAATGAGCAACTGCGCGTACATGGGCCAACCCTGCGGAGGGACGACAAAACATTTACACTCGCGTAACATTTGGCGCGCTGCGGTCCTCTGCATTGTGACCACGCGCAAGGCAAACCTTCTGCTGTGGCGTGTGCGCGAGCATGCGGGCGATGAAGATGCGATGGGAGATCAGTTCGAGCCAAGCGTACACAAAACCCGGTGCCTTGGTGGGTCTCAGGATGTGGAAGGTGTTGCTAAAGAGGGGTGTCAATTCGGTCAAAAATCTCAGATGGACCAGAACCTCCCTGCTAAGTCATCGGTAGAGGCAGGTCCTACCAGAAGGCAGTGAGCGTCTGGAAGTTGATAGTCTCCAGGACGTGCTCGGGGGCGTTGAGTTCCAACAGCAACATGATGAAAATGCGGTGGTAGGGCAGCTGCTGGAATTCTGTCTGGCGGACATCGTGATCCTGGATCAACACCCCAACGACGATTCCCAGCACCTAGTGGGAGAAAACAGAAGCTCGAATTGTGAGGACTGTACGGTAGTTTTTGTTCACCGGCAAGAATTTTGGACCTCCTATCAACGTTGTACCTTGTTGAGGAGGTTGATCTTGGTCACGGTGTTGGAAGCCTCTCCAGAATGTTTGACGAGCAGGGCTATGAGTCGAACAAAGGCGTCGAGGTTGTGGTAGCACTTTGCTCTGATGATGGCTGCGCTGGCCGCCGGGTTGTGCTGCTGTTCAGCCTGCGCGCGATAACTGATTTCCACACACATCTCCGTGCACAGCCTGAAGAAGCGCGTGATCAGGTCATCCGTCTTCAGAATACCCTGCTGGTGCATCTGAGTGGCGGAACGTCACAGACTTTTGAGACAAATCACAAACGTGGTGCTCTTCGCTTTTCAATGAGCTGCTGAGTACCTGGCCTACAAAGGCAGAGAATGCTTTGGTGCTGTCCCGGCCAGCAGCGGCTGAGTGGTACAAGTTGACCCATTCCCTCAAGAGATATTCGGCCTTTTCCCGCAGGCCAGGCGGATCATCGTACTCCGACGCTTGGGTGATCCCGGAGTGCATCATGAAGTTCGGCCCGCCGTGGGCCCGATCGATCATTGCCTCGTAGTTGGAGCGTACGACTTCCATCAACTGGGGAAGACTGGGGAAATATTCACAAACACTTTAGAAGACAAGACCTGACCGGGCTGTGTTGTATTTTTCCAGAAGACTCATAAGATGAACCGCAATCAAACGAGAGTTCCGTGTAATTTACCCTTCTGGCGCATTTGCTCGAGAGTGTGCGCAGGTCCTCATCAAAGTCTCAATGGTGTGGAAGAGGTCTGCTTCGGTGACGTGGCTGACGCTGCGCTCGTCCACAAGCAGCAGCTTCACTAACTGCATGGCAAACGCCACGGCCATGTAGTGAAGTCCGTTCTCCATCGACTGCAATGCGAACCACGACGGAAGAGTGTGAATCGAAACAGCCGCCACGCACCTTTTTGTTTCGTCGTTGGACAATTATATGCCGAGTACCTGGGCCAGGTGCAGATCATACTGCTGCATATTCACAAGATGGTTTCGAATCAAAAGCTCCACCGCCTCGACATTGTACTTGTACTCATCGCGGCATTCAATGAGACACCTGTTAATCAATGACACGCAATTAGAAAAAGTGTTTTTCCAACTCTTAAGTTGATGAGACTGTCATCCGACTCATAACAGGGACTTCCTGTATTATGTAACTGAAATGACTCCGCACTCACCTGGTGATCTGTTTGTTGCACCACTGTGGTCCGTATGCACGTCCATCCTGGAGAGCTTTCAGAACCAACAGGTGACATTCTCTGTAGCGGAGCAGCAAGTCATTATCGGCTCCGCTGGTGGCATCCAGAAGACCTTCCACAGCCTGCCAAAGGAGCGCAAACATGGTTTTCACCAACGGTAAAGGGACTGGGATAGAGAGCTTTAAGTCCTACCTTCTGCAGCAGTCCAAGTGCTGCGATACCATCCCTGGAGTTTCTTGCTAAGACCACAGCCTCCAGAAGGCTACGCAGCGCTTGGGTCAGGGGATTCATGGAGAGCGCCTGAGGGATGGCGTGAAGATGCTGCTCCAAGTCTGCCATGCACTTGTCATAGATTTGGGCGACATCATCCGTGGCCCAAGCTTGTTGCTGTTGACAAAGGTAATTGCAATAAATAAAATACGGCTTTGTGACATTTTGTGTAAATTGACTTGACACACTTGGGACAAAAACAAGTCACCTTCATTGGTTGAGCAAGAAAACCGGTTGGTTGGGTAAGATCATTACTTGGCAAGAAACCCGGAACGTTTCTTGCAAACTCCTCGTACACAGCGAGCTGCTTTTGGTCGACTCCTCCCACCTAAAAAACAAAGATGTTGTTTGACTCCGTTCGGCAAGTTAGGTAGTGCATACACTGGAACTGATATTAAAATCAATCATCTGTTGAGCTGATTTACCTTTAGTCTTATCTGCTCAGGCATACGTTCAGCCTGGTAAGTCAAAACAACTGGATCACAGTACCGACGCCCTTCTTGGCGTGCATGCTTCCTCAACTCGAATTCCTGCACGACAAGGGACACACAAGTTGATTATAAATGATATATATTATCCTACTGTTCACTGTACTGTCTAATGCAAGGGTGAATGTTTATTTTTTTTAATAAACATTTGGAATTTCTTTTGGATCTTGGATCGATGATGATCCACCTACTTTTGGCCCACCTTGTGTTCTCAAAAGCAATGTGTGGTCGAATTAATTTGTGGTTGGTGGTGAGACGCTAATGCACTGTGTTCAATCAATATTGAAGAACTGCTGGTTTTGATCAAAGCCAGAGCTAATCAATAGATGCTTAAATGTGACTTTTGTGAAGCCTCACCGTGGCGAGCCTCTTGTCCATTTCAGGGCCGGCCTTCTCTACAGCGGTCTTCTGAATAAAGCAACATGCCAGTTCACAGTTCTCCTGAGCAACCCTGGCTGCAGCTTCCTCCATCATTTCCCTCTGCTGGGGAGTCGGCGCCTGACAACAGGGGAAGGAAAAAAAAAAAAAAAAAACATTCATAATTTGTCAAAGAAAGCGGGCTGAACTATCAGAACTGATCCTACCCTCAGTGCAGCCGCAAAACTGTTCTTCAGATTTGCGGCAATGCTGACGAGCAGGGGCTCACGGCAGGTGATCATGGCCATGCCGGCCGTCAGGTTCCTCATCATGTGGTGGGCCGCCACGCGCATGCGGGACTCCTCTGAATCCAGGGCAAAGTCCTTCCGGATGATTTGCTCGCACGTCGTCATGGCGATTTTAATAGAGCGGTCAACCACGGGGTGCACGAGCTCTTGAACGGCACGCTCAACTGACTGCCTCACACACTGCTTCAATTGAGGATGGGCTTGTAGAAGAGGGATCTAAAGAGGGGTAAAAAAAAGAGACGGTGAAGTTAATCAGTAGCAATTCACTTAAATTGATTGGACTTTAATTTATAAAGGTACCATCATTTCAAAACAAATGTATTGCAATTTTTTCCTGTCAATTTTGCATCTTCTTTAATGTATGAAAATTTAAATAACTGACGACATCCCAAGTCTAGAATGATCCTACCTCCCGCAAGAAAAAACAACAATAAAAGAAATGTGTGTGTGTGTGTGTGTGTGTGTGTGTGTGTACTTGGACAAATTGAGCCACTACTTACATTGGCATTTATATTAATGTGTGGTGCCAGGCCTGCCAAGGCATACACATTAATGTCGTGATAACTGAACTGTGGGGTGGGGGGCCCCGTGGTTGTGCAAGGTGTGGTGGTGGTGGCAGCTACAGTGGAGGGTGGTGCTGGAAACGGAACAAAGTCTCCTGTTGGTCACAAAAAAAAAAAGTCAGATTTAAAATCTGAAGAAAAAATACACAGGCAAACACAAAACATGGAAATACTTTATTAACTTGTGTTCAAATGTAGACTGACCTGATGTCGAGACTGGGAGCATTTCATCGGGAGGCTTTGCTTCTTTCTTTGGTGCCGAAAGCTGCTCCTCGAGACTCTTAAGCTTGTCCTTGTCCTTCAGCAGGTTTCCTGGCTTCAGGTCATTGATGTCCAGGGACAAGTTCTTACAGAGAACTTCAATCTCAAATTTCAGGTTAAGCTGCAATGGAAGGCAAATGTCAGCATTTCTACAGTGTTCTCCGATGCCTGCCAATTAGTTTTAAAATCCCACCTTGAGGTCATGTTCTTGATGTAGCTCTGCAAGAACATTCATGATGGCCATGGTCCAAGGATTCTGGGGCCTGAACACCTACAAAAGTCAAAACAAACCATGAAGGTGCAGGCTCGGGCCACGACCATCTCAATCAATATCGCGGGCTCACCATGCTTCGCAGGCTGGACTCCAAAACTTTAGCCACAAAGGGAACCACATAAAGCAGCTCCTGTTGGCCTTTCACATAGGCTTCCAGTAGCAGTGACTTAATTTCCAGATCCTGAAAAAACAATGTGAGGAAACACTGAGTCACCTTAAATTATGTGGGGTGGGGTGAAGCTATCTGAAAGTCCAACTGAGATCCCAAAGGACTAAAGACGTTAAACATCTTACTGTATGGAGAATAGGTTTGTTTTTGGCCAGTGTAATCATGCCCAGCCAGTGACCCAAGTTCTTCAGCAATGAGCGATCAGAGAAATTGGCAGCGGCTTTGTCAGATGTCAACAAAACCTGAATGGAGAACAAAAGGCAGTTTTTATAGTTGTAGGCCACACACTGTATTTCCACTAGAGTTCCCACAAATCTCCAACCTTGATGTTCCTGTATGTCTCCGTGAGGACCATCTTGACAAACTCGGGATTCTTGAGTGTGTCTAGAAAGTTGGAGTAGAGACTGTGGAAATTGGGCTCAATGCTGACACGCTTCATCACCAGATACTGAGACACCCATGGCATGAACTCTTCTTTCACAGTCTCTTTCAATTCCTCTACCTAATTAAAAGAGAGAAATGATAACCGCTTAGCTCATTATAATCAATGACATCAATTGATATTTCCAGCCCTCACTTACTTACCTTTTGTGTCATGTTTGACTGAGAAAGGTTATTGAAGATGAACGCAATCTTCTCCTGGACATTCTCTGGAGGTTCTACAATCCTTTCCGTTTGGTCAGTGGCCACCAGGAGAGTGTCAATATTTGTAGTGTTTATGGAGGGCTGCGAGGGGGGGGAGGGGGGGGGGGGAATACAAAGTTTATCTTAGCTTACTTTACCAACAAGTATGTAAATGTTGAGTCAAACTCACTGGCACGTCCTTCTTGAAGCTGCTGGGCGTTGGCCTTGTGATGGTAGTGGTCTTCGCGGCCGTGGTAGTGGTTGTCGTGGTCGTGACGAGGGTGCTCGTCTGTCCCGGCTGCGGCGCTTTCGGGATACCGGGTTGCTGCGATTGGGCTTGCACCTGTGCCAGCGCCAGACTGCCTGGGGTGGTGATGGAGCCTTGCATCTTCACCGGGGGGTCCCGTGACTGTTGGCCGTACTCAATATACTGCACACACAGGATATTGGAAGATGCAGAGCGTAGGATTTAATCTATCTTTCAGTAGTGCATCACCGCAGGCGATATTAGGGCAACAAGCAGGGCTGAACGATTTCAGGAAAAGAGCAAATTGCAATTGATGGAACGGGCCAGATGATATTCTATCAACTATTATCTTCTATACACTATTAACACATATAGTTAATGCAAGAGATTCTGGGTCAGTCAGAAGTGCTGCAAAAAAACATGAAGCTTTCGCAATCATGTGGTCATGTTGACTGTCATCACATTTTTGATGAAAAAAAAATGATAAAATCGTTCAGCCCTGGCATCCAGACTTTGCTCAATTAAGGAAACCTTGTTACCTCTTGTAAATGGTGGGGGAACTGCAAAAAATGACCAATTGATGCAAGATGTTGACAATACTGGGGGTAATCCTTCAATCTAAAACCACACGGGATTTTAACCATTTTAGTCAAACATGACACGACAGCTGTCGAATGAATCAAAACAAAATTGAATACCTGTTTTTGAACCGGTCGAGAGCAGCAATTCCAAAGTAATACATTTTGGATCCAAACGGTTTTCTTAGGGCTTCAAGCACGTATCTGAGTGCAAGGCCGAGGGCCATGTAGGTGACGAGACCCTTTTCGATAATGCCGCCAAACAGGCAGGCCGTGATGTGCAGCTCCTTGTCCGGGTATTGCGGGAAGAAGCGGTACTCCTCAAACAAGTTCCGAAGCATACAATTAAACACCTCCCGCTCCCTGTTGATGTTGGAATCTTTGAACCTCTGCAGCATCTCTAGAACCTGGAGGTGGACAATTTTGCTCGGTGATTGGCAGCCATGTTACAATCCAGCCACTTCTAGATCCACTCAATGAAGAAGACTCAAATCAATTTGGCTACGTACTTCATCCACAGACATCGTCGGGTGAGGTGGGTGGTTGTAGAT
Source organism: Syngnathus floridae (assembly GCF_059516105.1). Lineage (NCBI taxonomy): Eukaryota > Metazoa > Chordata > Actinopteri > Syngnathiformes > Syngnathidae > Syngnathus > Syngnathus floridae. The sequence goes on from NC_142418.1 coordinate 15,943,300, forward strand.
GCGCTGGAAGTAACTGTTGGCTTCATCATCGATCTCCTTGCTAAAGTGCTGGTTTGCCTCAGGCCAAACCTGAGAAAGGTCAGCTGGGAGGAGAAGATTACAGAGTTGAGATGATGTACTGGAAGGTAGTGACTCCATAAAAGCAAAGCATGAGCCATGTAATTTATTCTTGCGTCTCAAGTCACAAGTATACAGATGCATCTCAATGAATTATGAGACATGATATTATGCAACAGTGCCCTGTTCTGGAAGCACACTTGATACTTGAAATGAGTTTGAATATTCTAATCTTGAGAGATTCAAAATTTGGGCATTTAATTAGGCCCATCATTCTAGTTATAAAATGGTTACAATTTTCCTATGCATTTAATGAATCCATAGAATTCCAGGTTGGCTTTTTTTTTATTTGAACTAGTAAATAAAATCCCCCCCACCCTTAATATTCTAATTTACTGAGACACACAGATATACTTGCGTATTCAAGACTCTTAAAAAGCAAAAAAAACTAAAGTGGGGCTGTCAGCTTAAGCAGACAAGGAATGGAAGACTGGCCTGTATTTCCTCTACAAAATATTTGCAAGCTTAAATGGGATTTCAGGGACAGATTTGATATGTCAAAGATATAAGACAGATGGTTCTTAATGCCATGATTGTCCAGACTACAATGTCCTTCTAAAATATAGATTTTTAAACATTGTCATTAGTTGCAGAGGAAATACAGTGCTGAGCAGCGCAAGGCGAGGCTCTCAGTCACACCACTACCACCGCCACTTACAGGCCTTCATCTTACTCTGCTGGAAGGTAGGAGGGTTCAGGCTTGGTGTGCTCATCTTTCTGGTGCTGAATGGATCAGTGCTTACTGCCGGCATTCCAAGACTAGAACCGATACCCGTGCCGATGCCTGAGCCCAAGGGACCTGGACGGAAACAGAGTCTGCTTTAAACTACAGCCTTTCTGAGTGTCGACGGAGAAGTGTTTAAAATCAGGACATTACTTTCATTCTGCATATTCAAGAAAAATCTTTTGGAAAAAGTACAGTACCAGAGTCCATACCAGGAAGCTGCGAGGACAAGCTGCCAATACCGCCAAATGGTGTGCTTGGATTGGTGTTTGAGAGTGGTGGAAATGCCTTTGCTGGCGACTGGGGATTACTGAAAGCCGAACTGAGGGAGGTGGGGAAACCCTGCATGCTCTGAGTGTGGGAGGTGGCCGTGCTGCCCAGATTCAAAGCGCCCATCCCAGTTAGAGGGTCCACCTAACAAGCAAGAGAAGGCATGTTGGATTGAGAATGGTTCGGCTAATACGGTGAAATACAGTTTATTTTGTTGGAGGATACCTGAACCGGGGAAATGGCATCCAGGCTGCTGGTGCTCGGGGCCCGTCCTTTCGGCATGACTCCAGGTGGTGGCTGTCGGGCTTTGTTCATAACATTGCTGCAGTTTGCAACCATGGTCAGGATGGTCTCTGACAGCTCTTGCGAAACATTCCTGAGCGATGGGTGAAACAAAAATTTCAGTTTGAAATGGTGCACCAAAAAGAAAAAACTATTTAATGCCAGGAGCAAGCACAAATATTGAATAACAGGTGGGCACTCACCCAGCACAAGACTGAAGACAGGCCAGCATGGTGGCTAAGGTCTCTGGAGGCAACTGAGAGCTCTTAGGCTGATCCTTGTCTGGGGCCAGACCCCCCATAATGGATGGGCATCGGCGTTTCAGGAATGTGACGCAAGCTTGGATAAAAGGTTCCTGACCCAGAGAAAGAAAAAACAAACACAAAATTACTTCCATACCGATCCCATCGAGTGCGTTTAAAACATTAACATTGAGACATACCCCGTGCTCTCTAATTTTGTCACTCAGCCATTTATCAAGTTTGAGGTATTCACGGCGAGAGGCAAGTGCAGCAAGGTCAATAACAAAGGCAAACGGAGTACCATTCAGCAGCATCGAGAGAGACTGGAGAACAAACAAAATACGGACAGAATGACAGAACGCCCACTAACATAAGTGTCCAACAGCCTCCGGTTAAATCAAACGAAACAAAACTTTGTTTCCATATTGACTTTGGCATCAAATGTGTGTGGTGCTGTCGTCTTGTTTTCAAATGTTTTCGGTGTGTTGTGACAAACCTTCAAGTCTTGGGCCACATCCAGGATGCGGGACAACTTGGCTTGGTCATACTGCTCACCTCTCATATACCACTCAGCCATTGAATGCATTATTAACTGACGGATGGACGGAGACTGTCCCTGGGGGAGAAAAGAGAAGAAAAAAAAACACATCAGATTTGGGTGCACAACCATGGTATAAATACTACAGCCGATTTGTGGGCATATTTTATAACCAACCTGTCCATGCCAGGCATAGTGCAGAATGATAGCAGAGTTGGGGTGGTTGCCCAGAAAGATAGGCATTAGGGTAGAGATGAGCTCATGGCGCAGCGTATGCCAGGAGGTGGAGATCTGCAGCAACGCCATAACAAGCATATCCGGGCAGTGCTTGATGGGGAAGCTGAAGAGTTGCTTCACTTGCTCGTACTGGCCGACCTCTGATAGCCGAAGCAGGCTTTCCACCAAATCCAAACTTTTCCTGTGAGGAGTTCAGACGTTTCAGGCTCGTGTGTGTGTGGTCTGCAATTGGTTTGTGACTTGTGTGTTCCATTATAGTGGAAAATGAGAAACCTCAAAATGGACCAATTCCATACCATGTCGCAATCTCCCTGTTGTCATCCTCCGGTGGAGCTTTAAGGATGTCGATGGCTACTGTGTGGCAAGGGTAGTCGGCGAAGCAGAACACTTCAGGGCTCATTAGAGAGTGCTGAATGAATGATAACTGGAAAACAACATGGAAAGGGTTGAGAGAGGTCGTCAAACATTTGACAAAAGTTATAGCCATTGGGTCTGCATTGACTTCACCAAAAGTTAACATTACCTGTCCTTCTGCGTGTTTCCATGGCCGATATATGAGATCCACAGGGAAAACCTCCATGCCCAAACCCCGCTGAATGCCGTACACCACGATATTCAGGCCCTTACTATCCCGGATTAGGAATCCTGCGTGATCCAGTTCGTACGTCACCTCTTTGAAGTTCAGGTTTGGATTCTAAAGGATTGACAAGGGCAAAGTGAGTAGAGGCTGGAAGTGAAGTAAAATAAAGAAATGGCATTTAAAAAAAAAAACACATACAACCATGTTAAATAGATTTTTCTTTTGTATGACGCGCAACGTCTGTCCTGTGTGATGCCAGACATTAACAAGCTAGTGTTCCCAGCGAATCTATGAATGTTTAACTAATGCCTGGAGCCACGCATGCAAGCACACCAGAGTTCTTTAATCCATTTTCTGTACAGTTCCGTCGTAATTATTGTAAAAGCGGAGAGCTGGAGTAAAATGTCAGAATCAACCTGCTAGCTTATCACGATGTGCCTTCCTTTCTTTTGCACAGTAGAAGAACGTTGACGTACCACTTCTTTAACCACGTCGATGAGGACCTCGACATTCCAGGTGTGCGCCTGCGACCCATCATTCTTATCCTTTCCGTCACTCCAGATGCCACTTCCAGGTGCAGAAATTGACTACGAGAAGATACAAAAGACAAGCTGGAACGTATAGAAACAGTTTTGCTGTCAAATTGCATACAACCGAGTAACTCACCTGTAGGGGGATGCCATCAGTTAGGCCAGAGTGGGTGCGTGCCATCATGCCCAGGACCCTGGCAACCTGGCTGGCCGTCACCTCCCTCACCCCATACTGGTGGATTATGTTTCTGCACTCGTCCAGACTGAGGAGAAAGTGCAAACAGGTCAGTACTGACAACGAAGGGGCGCACACACCGACTCAAAGCCGAGAGCAAACATACCTGGTACAGAAGCCGTAGCCGACTTCCTGCATGAATTCCGCGAGAGAACTCTCCATGATGGTCTTGGCTAACTCTCCAGAGTCAGGCAGGATCCTATCCATGAGAATGTCCCGTTTTTCAGGGTACAACAGTGGTGCGAGCACCACAGGGCAGCGCTCCTGAGGGAAATCTGAAACCAAAACAGATGACACTCAATCCAACTATTTGATATTAGGAGCGAGACACCCTAACCCTAACCCATAACAGTTGACCTGTGTGGACTGCAGGATTCAACTTACCTCGGCAAAGTGTCTTCAAGAAGGCGTCAATCTGCTCTTGTCCAACCCCGCTGGCTCCCTTCTGGCCAAAGAGTAAATGGGAGAGCAGCAGGTGTAAGACCTCTATAGCGATGTCCTGGAAGCCACCTTCTTGGTTTCCGCCGAGATCTGCGTCGATGTATGACCGCAAGAGGTCGGGGAGCTTCTGCTTTATGAACTGCGCAGCTGAGCAGGTATTTAAAAAAAAAAAAAAACACATTAAAAGTCAGGACACGAATGAATATATGCATTTTTTTTTTTAATGAAGCACTCTTTCATAAAGCTCTATGCAGGACTGCTTACCAAATCCCCGAAGGTCTGCGTTGTAGGAGTTGAGCAGCGCAAGGCCAAATATCACCTATAATGTAAAAGAGAGCGAGTTAGTCCATTTCAGAATGCTTTGACGCATTACTTCATGCTAATTGTAGCAGTTGCCTTGAGTAGCTTACCTCTTGAACCTTGCTGAGCTTAAGAACTTTACTTAGTTGAGTGAATAAGTGGGCAGATGGTTTCAAACTCTGAAATAAACAAAAAAAATCAAATTCTCATTTGCGACTGAACATAAGCTGTAAAAAACTTTTTTGCTTATGAATCTGCACTCATTGTATTTAAGGAAGTGTTAGATGAAAATTGCTGGTGTACCTTTTGGTAGTGCAGGGGATTGTCGATGGCGTAGCACAGAGTCGAGATAAAGTTGGGCTTTGATATCAGCGACACGCACTCCTGGATCAGAAACTGTGTCTTGGGCAAGTTGGAAACAACATGCCAGGGAGGAAAGTGCAAACACAAAAAAAAAGCATATGAAGGGCTATAAAGGGAAATCTCACAAGTGCTTACAACTCAAACATTTACATTACTCTTCTATTTATGGTGACAGGCTGACAAAAATAAGGGAAATAAAAAATAATGCAGACGCACAGTCAATACAAATATTTAATGGGCTTTGATTTTGCTTAAAAAAAAATTACCTGGTGAAAATCCTTGCCGCTGCTTTTACCATCGCCACTGAAATCCACATGTGAGAAAAGACAGCGAAGTAGATGCCTGTCTGCCTCAGGACCGTGACGATTAACAATCTGGAAAAAGGCCCGTTAACGCGAGTTAGTGTCACACCTTCACATGTTCCGCAACATCATAGTAATTAAAAAAAAAAATAAAAAAATAAAAACACTCACATGCTGTATTTCTTGCTGGCTGGCTCTGTAGTTTTTCTTTGTCAAATTGTCTACCAAATAGCTGATTTGAGACAAAGCCAGCGAGAGCGAGTCAAGATTCATTGCTGGTTGGGGCGGAAGCAGGCGGCCGAGCACGGCGCAAAATCACCATTATTCCCCTTTAGTCACTTCAGTGATAGATTACTTTTCCTCCCCCCCCCCAAAAGGTGTGAAAAAAATGGTGACGTCCAAATGAGATTTTCTGTTAGTGGCTTCCCGGTCCTTGATAGTCTTTCAGTTTAAAATAAGGTTCAGCATCTGCAATGAAGAGATCAAAAATTAGTAATGGCCACATTATTTACGAGATTAGCGTATACAACTAGCTGTATCATTTCTGTAAACATGATTGACATTTCTGCTTCCAAAAAAACTCATCTCTTTAGAAATTTTCATGTAAAAAAAAGAAACTTTGAGAATTCACGCCGATTTGGGTATTTTCATGTACTTTCTGTAATCCCCTATGATACTTTTAAGTCACCATAAACCAAGCAGTAGCCACCGGTTGGTAGCTGGACAGAGTGTGAATAGACATGGGATTGAAAAATCGGGTAGAGTAAAGCAGGTTAGGGCCATTGTGGAACCGATACCACACAAAGCAAGATGGTAACCTTCATGATAAAAGTCCGTAACAGTATTGGCAGTAGTGTTAACAGCTGATCAGTTGCTCACTCTTACATAAGGTGCTGTGACCAATTAAAGCGACAGATTTAAAAAAAAAAGTGTATATATTCATCAGTCAATGTCATAACATGGCTAAAACGAAAGTAGTAATTGGTGTTTTTACAGGATGGTGATTGTTGTGCATTTTTTCCAAAATTAAATCACCAGTAAGCCAATTATTTTTCAGGGTAAGGTTCACAAAAGTATATAATAATTATCATAATCATAGTTTAGAGGTGAGTATTTAAGGCTCAATTTATCATTTATAGGAAATTGATATGTTCCTTCTCACGTCTGGTTTTGATCCCAAATAGCCACAAACAGCAAGTGTTCACTGTATTTACCAACTTCTTGTCATGCCAAAATAAGATAGGCTTTTTGAGGCCTGCGAGCATGACAGCTGGAAATATTCCCTTTAGCACATTCCAACATCCATTACTGTGAGATTAACCAACTCGGGCACATCTATCTGGAGGTGTGCGCCCCAAAGTTTGGTGGCTATCTAAAACAGGATGAGAACTTAACTCCAAAACGAAGCTGCAGATCACTCGCACTAGGCCTCAGATGAGCTAAAACAAAACGCTGAATCGATCGAACCGATTCCAGATAACGCTCCCCTAACAAGGTGGTCCCTTCAAACAACAAACATCCAAACGTACACACAACAAACACGCGGAGACGCAATCGTGTAGAGAGGAATAAACTAAAAAAACACACACAGTGAAACAAAGGGCAAGTGCATGGACGGTAGCATAATGCTCCGCGCGAGCCATAAACAAGGAATCGAAACGTGGCTTAAAAAATATATCCAAGTGCCCCATTGCAATCAGAATTTAACACGTATAATATAAACTCAAGTTAGCTGGCAACCCAATTCCCAATTCAGCATTTAAACGTGCTTTCTAGAAGTCAAGATTGTTTCCTAGTGTGGTCCACGGAGCACACCTAGCCGTCGAAGCTAACGTATAACTTATCTTAACCTGTCTTACAGCCAATTAACATTACATTTAGAGCTCGTCTAAATCATTTGGCAATATTACGCAACATCAAAAATGGCTACCTGTGTTTATAAATGCCTACTGATGTTACACATAGGGGAAATTAAGCTAACTCACAGTCTAGCGCTTCTTCACGCTAATACTCAAGCTAACCGTGCTAAATTCTGAGGCCCGAAACAAGGTTAGAATTGTTTGCTGCAAACCTTTGATTAAACACCCATTTAATAAACTACCGAAATACGGGGGAGTGTTGTTGTAATGAATTATAGAGATATGGGTTAAAATAACGTCAGTAAGAAGTAGAAACAATCCATATAGATCGGGTAAAGCTAGCATTAGCATTGTTAGCTCATTTCGACTCCCGTCTAGTTTACGGAACTGCAATCACTTCGGGTCCAAGCGTTTTGTGCCCAACAAATGAACAGTGCCCCGACTCTAATTCTAGTATATATCAAAGTGGAGTTCGTGTAATATATAGGTGCATCACAAGAAGGAATGATCCATGAGTAACTGTCAAATTAAGCAATTTGATAACGTATGACAGCTGCTTTCCAGTAAATAGTCGATCCCCGACCCTGGTGGCTAACCGTCCTGCTGATTTCAAATCGCTGCCGTAAGCGTTAGAATCATCATGAACCCGAGCGACCGAAGGATATGTCAGCGGGTATTTATTCCGAAACTCACAGTGCTTCCACGAAAGTGATTCAGTGGCTCATTCCTCCTTCGTTCTCTCCAAACAAACTTGGGCGAAATGGAAGAGGGTCACGGCGCCTCCAAGTGCAGTTTGATTTTCAAAATAAAATGGCGACTGTCACCGTCGCGGCGCGCTCTCGCCGCAAGAAGAGTGCGCGAGCGTGCGCGCGCGCCGCACACGCACGCGAGATGCTCTCCTCTCACGTTCACCTGATAAGTGCGGCACTATTTGTTTTCGGTATTACCGATTAGATTAGATAGATGGATTTCATAGATTGAACTGGGCACGAGGCCTTTGGTGCGGCCTCTCATTTTATATTTATGTACTGTTTGTCCAATTCAATAAACTGCTAAAAGGACACGCGTAACCGTGGCTCTCCTTGCCCACATGCAAAAGCATTACAGTGATTTTATTGCACATTTTTTCCACTACATTTTATCTGAAGCTACCACTATTAAATACAAACAATAAAAAAAGTACATTTTCTATAAATAACATATCCCCTTCATGAATTGTCAATGTCCTTCCGTGTTTATTGGATCTTTTTGTCTGAAGCACTCTGAAGATTCTGAGGATCAAAAAGAATATGAAATAATTAGAAGAGGTAAGAATCAGGGGATTCATGTTTATTTACCTGGAGCTGATGATGCTCGCTTAGCAGTCGGTCATACTCCTTGGCCAGACCTTTGGCCTGCCTGCCCATGGCCTCCATTTCAGTGTGGGACTTGTGCACGGCTACACACAAGCAAGACTTCAAATAAGGTTTTTTTTGCTAATAATGCTACAGATTCAGAGAAGCAGATACTTCCAATCCATGATCTTATTTCAGTCAATTATTTTTTTGTGAAAAGAACGTTTTGTGGCAAAAACTCACCCTCTTTTGCCATCTTCAGCTGACTGGACAGGCTCTCAACTTCAATCTTCAGATGATGATTCTTTTCTGAAATGACCTTTTCCTCATCTGAGAGAGCCTGGGGACAATGATTACATTTACCAAAGTCATACTTTTCGATACAATCCTATCATAAAATTGTGATTTCTTCTGACTTGTTTGAGCACACGGTTGTCCTCTTGATGTTTGTTGGCGGCTTTGGCAGCGGTCTCCATCTGTGCCTGAAGACCCGCATTGTTCTCCGCAGCAACAGCCACCTGGTTGAGCAAGACGATGACCCGTCGCATGACACTGGAACATATATAAAATGCACAGATATGGCAAATAAAGCAATGTTTTTCAATGAGTAGTAGGAAATAAAACTAACAGCCAGAGGAAGAGTGAGAATCCCGAGATGTAGAGGTTCCTCTGCGCTCTGAAGAGCCTCATGTGAAGGTGGTCGAAGAGATTGGCGTTCACCTGAGCCTCTTGCATCGGTTCGGGGTTTGAGTACTTGTGTACCTCTCGAGCAGCATCTGAGAGGTGGATAAAATGTTACTCACATTTTGTAGTTGAGATGAACAACAGAGGTGTCCAGGTAGCTCACCGAGGAAAAGAACAATGAGAACCATGATCATGGTGAAGAAACACTTATTCCAGTAAGGGGATAACCACCTCCATATTCTCCAACTGAATACCATACGCCATCTGCAAAAATATTTTATATGTACTACTACAGTTACAATCTTTACAGAGCCTAAAACACAATTAAAACAATTTTTTTTCACCATTAATGTGACCTATAATTTAACATATAAATTATTTACATGTATTGCAATTCTAGCACGCAACACTTTTGTTTTCATTCCAAATATAATAGTAAACTTTATATTCTACCTCTGTGCTGATACGAGAGGTGCACACAGGATGAGGTTGATCCCTATTTCGACATAGAGAAAGAAGGCCACGGCCGTCCACTGAAGGGTCATCTTGGTCTGTTTCCTAGGTCATAGGTCGAACGGGCACTTTCCAATATGAGTCAAGAAGTAAAAAAAAAAATCTGTTTTCGACAGAACTAGTAATTGGGTGTAGGTATGGCAGTCTTATGCTGATTGTGGAAATTTTGATTACTTTTTAATGACCTTTGCACAAATAGTTTTCAGTAAGTACAAAGAAGCTACTTCGTTCCAATTGCCGAGAGGACTAATCTAAGATTGAATAACTCGGCTTTGTTTCTTTTTTTTCTATTTATAGGTGCTTTTTCTTTCCTCAGCCCCCCACCAGTATTAAATTTCATTACCCAATTCAAAAGTGAGGAGACAGTAAGATATATTTCAATTAAACAAAGTAAGCAATAGATTACAAGGAGTTTGACTTACCAGAAGTTGCGTGAGCACAGCACATCCAGAAAAGTCCATGCACACACACATTTGCACACATGCACGGACAACAGCTGCATGTGTGCTACACAACAGTCGCATATGTCAATCACTTTAGGAGCACAAAATAGTTTCCCTCTGTGTCATTAATTAGTCATTGGCCAAATTACGCTTATGTGCTTTAAAAAAAAAAGTGTATTTGTGTTTGTATTTTATTCATATTTTACACTTGGGTAAGAAAAAAAACATTATTTTTATTTGGATTATAATGTAAACTGATTTCTTATCAAACATAATACAAATTTTCTTCAGTTCTTAAAGGTATTAATTAATAACAATAGCAGTAGTACAAAAAGCACTAAACAACAGCAAATGAAGAAGCACAAAATGTATGGTGCAGCCTAAAGATATGTCCTCCACAAGAGAGTAAATTATATGGACAACAGCGACACTCACTGGTGAGGAAGCCCAATTACAGAATGACGTCACATTTTCCATTCTCGGCCACCGTACCAATCGCGGAAGTAGTCAAGTCAATGGTTGTATCCAGGCGGCAAGAGAGTAAACATTGACCCCCTTTCGTGGGTAAAGTGACAATAAACATGGATGACGAATGGGAAGAGGAGGTACGTGATATTATCAATGTAAATAAATGCTTTTAGATTTGGAAAACATAATTGTGTGGCCAGCACGTTAGTTTTTGTGGGGGTTTTAAGACACTCTTGCACATGCGTGCTGTCTACACCAAAACAGTTTTGTTTTCTTGCGCTCCTCTCTGTGTTCTGTATTGCACTTTTTTGACTATTAAAACAATTAGGTTGGTCAATTTTGACAAATATGATACTTGCCTGTGTCCAGGAGCAGATTGTTGTTGTCGAACTGTCTGGGATCATAAATAATGATGCTATGTTCAAGTCTCGGGGCACCTGCAAAATTCTGGTAAGTTTGGACTTTTGTGGGGGTATTTTCGTTGTCTCCAAAAAGAAAAAGAACAAACACCGTCTGTCACTGTGATTCTTAAATCAACTAATTTGCATTTGTCTGATAGGATATTGACAGTGAGCAGCCAATGATGCAAGTGGGCCAGTATGTGTTTGCAGGTGAATATGAAGGTAAGAAGAAGCTCCACTGTTGAGGGAAAGAATTTCAAAAAAGATTGTTTAGGACAAAAATAGCTGGTACCTTGTATTATCTTTAGAAAGAAATTAATATGGTAAACAGACCATATGGCTACATGATCAAAATAAAACTACAGCAGTTTTATTGTACATCTTCACACTTAACCAGATACTGACAGACCTTCAAAGCAATAATTACATATTTTTTCCTCCACCAATTTCCCATTCCAAAGATGCCATAGGAACATGCGTTCTTTTTGAGGAAGGAGAAGGCAAAGGTAAAGTCTCCACGCTAAATGTCTTCTCTGAATGATTTCTAGCACTGCTTTTGCCACAGTCATACTTGATCTTGATGTTTGTGCACATCTACGGGAAAATAAGGCGGTGTACCTGAGCTGATGTACAAGTGTCAGACGGTGAAGAAACTCATGATGCAGCGGGTCTTCCTCAGCACGAAGAAAGAAAATGAAAGTGATGCAGGTAATAGATAACATTGCTGTGTAGTACAAAATCACAATATAACATTGTTTTTGTGTGGGCAGGTGCCGAAGGCAATAAGCAGGGCGACACAGTCTGCCAGTCAGTTGAAGAAACAAAACAGGACGGATGCACACCAGACATGCAATGAAGATGTATTTTGTTTTTATTGTCCACATTATTATTTAATGTCCCTGTCAATATGGAGTAGCTGCCCCATTAAAAAATATTTTTGATAATTTTATTGACATTGTCACCCTGAAGCATTTTGCTTTATTCATGTACATTCTGTGATTTGCAGTTTTTTGTAGTTAATGTGTTTTGAAACATTATTGAATAAAAAAAATCCTACTTTGACTGTTGTACGTAATTGGAAACGTTGACTGAAAAGAAAAGATTGCCTTTGAGGACGTGGCGGTTTTTGGCCAATCCAATCAATGATGCTCACTCGATGTGGACCAATGAGCGAGCGACATGGCATCTGCGTCCTCGCAACGTCATTGGCTACTCGCCGTCCGATTATCGGGTGTGTTTCCTAGAGTCGACGGCCACATCGACGAACTTATCTCAAGACATCGGTAAGTCATCTTGGAATCAATTTGGACTCAATTAAAATACAAATGTCGTTTAATTTAAATACTGCCAGTATGTATTACACAATATCCGGAGCAACTTCACGTTAGACGTAGTAAAATATGTTATAGAAATGTTGCGCTAAGCTAGCCGGTCAAATGTAGCACCAGCAAGTCCATTTTGAATATAACGGTCACTCTTCTCCAATCATAATCAATCACTTGTTTACCAGTACCGTGTTTTGCACGTTTAAAGATGTGCCACTTCTTTTGTTGTCATTTGTGTTACCTAAGCGTCGCATCTGCTTTGTGATTCAGCAGTGTTTGATTTTCTCTGTTTAAGGAGCGTGATTGACTTTAATCTGGCACTTAAAATAGTTGTTCTGTGAATTGCCACGATATAACTAAGTTGAAAGACTTCCATGAGAGTCAAACTAATGACATCATGTTTCATCATCCCCAGTCAGCATACACTTGAGAAAATATTAATGCTCATCAGCTCCAGAGTATGAATTATGGAGATTAATACGTCAAATGACAATGGAGGTGTTTCACAGTGACATGAGGACACATTTTGTTTTCCTTCCCTTGCTAACAATGTCCTATTTCCCCCACGCAGGTGCAGAGAGGGTTGCCGTGTCTACATGGGGAGGATGGAACTGCGGCCGTTTTTAATGTGCTTTGCACTCTGTGTGGTGTATGCCACCAGCAAGCCCACCGAGAAGAAGGAGCGCGTCCACCACGACGACCCGCTCAGCAACCGGGAGCATGACGACGCAGAGAACTTTGACTACGACCACGAGGCTTTCTTGGGCCAGGAGGAGGCCAAGACTTTTGATCAGCTCACTCCTGAGGAGAGCAAGGAGCGACTCGGGTAAAGTTGCTACCAAAGATAAAAGTGTTTGATTATGTTGTGGACAAGGAATTAAAAAAGTGATAAAATGATTGATCTGCTCTTGTGTTGTCTGCAGCATGCTTGTGGAGCGCATCGATGAAGACAAGAACGGTTTCGTGACAGAGGATGAGATGAAGAAGTGGATCAAGCACGCTCAAAAGAGGTGGATCTACGAGGACGTGGATCGCCAGTGGAAGACGCATGACCTTGATCAAGACGGCAAGGTGTCATGGGAGGAGTACAAGAACGCCACGTACGGATACATTCTCGGTAAGAACCTTCAGCCGCAGTTTGATAAAAATCCACCACCATGCCGCCAATTCTCAATCTTTGACCGCAGATGAACCCGAACCCGACGATGACTTCAGCTACAGACAGATGATGGTGCGGGATGAGAGGAGGTTCAAAATGGCTGACCAGGACGGTGACCAGAAGGCCACCAAAGAAGAATTCACTGCCTTCATTCACCCCGAGGAGTTCGACCACATGAAGGACATCGTGGTGATCGTGAGAGATAACAACGCCCGGCAGGTTGCACACCCCTTTCATGGTAGCTGTTTGTTTACATTGCCCTGCCTCGTAGGAAACGATGGAAGACATCGACAAGAATGGAGATGGCCTCATTGACCTGGATGAGTACATTGGTAAGTTCAAATCAAAAGAGCCCCTTTGGGGTCTGAAAGCTGATTGAGGGCAACCCAAGAAGAACCCAACCATGGTGTTGTTCCCCTTCACAGGTGATATGTACAACGAGGAAGGCACCACCGAGCCCGAGTGGGTGAAGACTGAGAGGGAGCAGTTCAGCGAGTTCCGGGACAAGAACAAAGACGGCAAGATGGACAGGGATGAGACACGGGACTGGATCTTGCCAAACGACTACGACCACGCAGAGGCCGAGGCCAAGCACCTGGTCCACGAGTCCGACACGAACAAAGTAAGCCCTCGCGTCCCCCGCATGCAAGCCTTGCTGAACCCTCTCAAAGTTGGAAAAGATTGTACATTTATTTGAACCCTCCTTCCACCAGGACGGAGTCCTGACCAAGGATGAAATCGTGGACAAGTACGACCTGTTTGTGGGCAGCCAGGCCACCGACTTTGGAGAAGCCCTCACTCGGCACGACGAGTTCTAAATTTGCAGCCGTCCGCAAAGACTTTGTGTCCACCACGCCTCATTACTCCTCTTCTCAGTGGATATCAGTTTTTTTTTTTATATATATATATACACACAGGTCATCTAATTTATTTAATTTTTTTGAATGTCTCTTGTCATGCGCACGCACACACACACTTTTGCAAAGCTTCCTTGTTTGATCCAGTTTGAATGGATAAGAAAGTCAAAGGTTAAAGCATTCAGAATAGTTTGGGTGCTTTTGTTTTGTTTTTTGCAATGCACTGGAACAATAACCTAGCCTGATTTATTGACATTGTTGCACCGTTTGAATTTTTGGAACAAGGGCTAAATTGGACTTTTTAAAAAAATGGACCCTTTTGTTCACTTTGTAAGTTTTAAGGCATCTAAATTTATGGACGGAATGCGCTGTTGCGTCATTGCTATAAGTTGTGTATTTGTGTGTACAGTACATTTTCTTGTCTTTTTTTGACAACTGACATCCACTTTTGGCATTGTTTTACACTATTGTTTTATGTGCCAAGCCAAAAACACTCAAACAAGCCTTTATTTCTCAATTGCAAACACTTGAGTATAAAATGTCTTTGCTGTGCTGATATTATCACCACCAACATTTAAAACCACTGTGCATACTTTTACAAAATTAACATGTTTCTTGAGTTGTTTTTTTATTGGCTCTCTGCTTAAGAAACCTTTTTGTAGAGATTTAAATGTAAATATGTTGTTCTGCAAACTGAGCTGACGATCAAGTCCAGTTTTTGTGATTGAAAATATCTTAATAAAAACTATGTAAAAAAATATACAATATCACTTTGGCCTCTTTTTTTTCCCCTTAAATTCTGGGTGTAAATCAATCGTGTGGCAACCACACATTGTAATAACAAAATGGACTGGGGTGACAATACAGACTCTACGGAAAAGGTGAGCGCAAACTCATCCAGCTAGTATCACAAAGGTCAAAGCGTAAGTGCTTTATTACATTCAAACTTAATAATCACAAAGGATTGAATGCATTGCATCACAACTTCAAGGAATTAAGCTTTACCATTTAATTTCAGTCTACTGATTTAAGACAACAGATTTTACTTTTTGGATTGAATTAATGTAACGTATATTGCACCAATTCACTCACTAAAGTGTCAAAATAAATCATTATATGCAGTTTATTGCTCATAAATGACTATTGTGTTAACTTGCATATGAACCAACATGGACTATTTTTAAGCAACAGTGATTTAATCTACCTAGAATTAATTTTAATGTACCTAGAACCAACCAACTTTTTTTAAATGGAGTACTTTGGTTTATTCAAATTATAGTGACTTTATTTTAAAAGAAGGATTGGGTTAACAAAAACATGTTGCAATATCTGAAGGTTATTACGTCACATCTGTTTGTAATTTTGCTTTTGCTCTGTGAGTCACAAACATCTCTGGCAGGCTGTTGTGTAAAGGGCAAAAGATTTTCTTTAAAGTTCTGATGTAATTTCTACATCATGTCAAAGTTCTTTTAACAGTTTATGACATATCATAGAAGATTGAATGTAATAAACACACGAAACCTTCACCTTTATGACTCACATTTTTTTGGGGGGGTATTTAGCTGTTCCGACTGGACAGTCAACATTCAGAAGAAACGGTAGACCGGTTACAATCCATCATTGAAGTACAGCAGCGACGAGAGACAAAGAATACGACTTGGAAGTAAGTTGAGTTAAAGATGCAGAACTTTTGTGAAAAAAAAATGGAATATTTGGAGCGGATTAAAATGGAACGGGGTCACAAGAGTTATCCCACTTGGAGCACATAAAAGTATATATGGAAAATTCGCCAAGGGTATTTAAAAACAGTTATCACAATTAATACAAACATATTTTTGCTCAATAAATTTCCTCAATCTATCCTTTTTAAATTTTTGTCAATTTATTTGTCAATACCAGTGCTAACAATTTAACAACTGCATCTACATTGGCAGGATGAGGCTGTGGCCATTTTTCTTTTTTCATCTCCTCTGTGTGGTGGATGCCAACGGCGAGACCACGGTGAAGGACTTCACCAACCAGGAGGAACCCAACATCTTAGACGAGCTCACAATTGAGGAGCGCCAAATGCACTTCAGGTAAGGTTGCGCTCCAAAACGTGAGGCCAGAGATAAAAGCAACTTCTCACCTTTTGATCATTTTATGGAAAAATCCCAATATCCCAAAATGAATGCTTTTTGGCAAAAGGTACTAACAGGCACCTGCTCCAACAATAAAGCCCTCTTAATTTAAAATATTTAAAACATAATGGAAATTGGTAGGTTCTTCATACTCAGAACATGTTAAGCAAAAAGTATGGAATTTGTTTTTAAAATGCTCAAAGGGGCAATTGCGCCGTTGTGGGAGTGAACAAAGCACAATTTCTAAAACAGAAACTCTGAACATTTCCAATATTCTAGCTCAACTTTTTTACCCGTTTGCTTTTGTGTTATCGGCAGCATCGTGGCGGCGCTTATGGATACAAACCAGGATAGTTATGTGACCATGGAGGAACTGAGTAATTGGATCAAACGCATGTACAAGACGTGGGTCTTCCAGAGAATTGACCACCAGTGGCCACAGTTCGATCTCAACGCCGATGGTCTGGTGTCATGGGAAGAGTACACCAACGTCACCTACGGAGAGCGTATCAGTAAGAACCCTAATGCGGCGTTTATAAAAATCCACCTTGATAGAACCGATGTTCAATCCTACGGCTTTGACCCCAGATGGCCCTGACCCCAATGGGAGCCATGGCCTCAACTGGATGCTGGCGCGCGACGCAAAGAGGTTCAAGGTAGTCGACCACGACGAGGACCAGAAGGTGACCCGATCAGAGTACGCCGCTTTCATCTACCCCGAGCGTTTCGATCACATGGAAGAGACTGCCATACGTGTGAGTGGTAAAAACGACGTCCGATAAATGACACTGTCAATAGCTGTTTAAAATTTTTTTTTCCCTTGTAGCAAACACTGGAAGACATGGACGACAACGGAAATGGCATGATTGAATTGGGAGAGTATATTGGTAAATTGTTTATGACATCAGATCAAAGGTGATATCTTTTTTTTTTTATGACATATTAGTGCAAACAATTGTTACCTTGTATGGCCTGTCATTTTTTGATATTCTGTTTTTGTTTAATTTAATCTTAAAATAATTAACTGCAGAAATTGCCTACATCCTCAGTTGAACAGATTAGTAACTAATAATTAGAAAATTATTAACATTGTACAGGATATACATCAGTTTTTGGGAAAAAAATTCTGATTAATGAAAAATGTAAATGTATATTTAAATATATGTTCAACCAAACCAGAAACAGGGTAGATGCGCCAATTAGCGTAATAGGTATGGGATTTTTAATTAGCTCATTAGCTAAGCTAATTAGCATAAATGGTATGGAATTTTTAAACCTTGAAACTGGCAAAACATACATAAATTCAAAATGTATTCTAAAAAGGAAAAAAACCCGACCATGTTGATCTTCACCTTCTCAGGTGAAAGGTACCTGGAGAAAGGCGAGCCTGAACCCGAGTCGATGTGGCTTAGCAGGCGCAATTTCAAGGGCCTGGACAAGGATGGGAACGGCAAGTTGGACACGGATGAGATCCGAGAATGGATCAAGCCCAACGATCACATCCGCGCTGAAGACGAGGCCAAGCGCTTGTTCGCCGAGTGCGATGTGAACAAAGTAAGAATCTTAATCCCGTCGATGATCAACACTCATTTTCTATTTACTCCCATCTTTCACTAGGATGGCAAGCTGTCCAAGACTGAAATGCTGAACAGCTACGACCTGTTTGTGAGCAGCAAGGCTACCAATTTTGGAAAAGCCCTCGTTTATATCGATGAGGACTACTGAATTTTTATGGTTTTGTTTTTTCTTTACAGTTGACGTCATTTGGTAACGTGACAAGTGACCGCTAATTACTGTAATCTAATTTGAAGGCAGGTTTTTCTACAGGTTATTTACAATTTATTTTTAGGGTTAACTTAATTAAGCCTGTTATCAACCAGTGATTGTTTTTCATTTAGAAAATTCTCTTTAATAGTAAAGACAAGTCTGAATTTCAGATAGGCTAAGTTTAAAGCATTATTTGTGAGTTAAAAATAAATACTTGAGCATGAGGTTCTTGTCTGTGTATTTGCAATTGTATTTTATTGTGGTTCGGAGAATATTTAGGATTTAAAAAGGCAAAAAAACAAATACTTTTTCAAAAGTTAAATGCTGGCGCCCCCTTTTGTCCGCCGTGCATCCGTTTCTTCCATCACTGGGTGAACGTGATAAACATGGGATTGCACCGAGACATGACCCTCATTAACTCTTCGTCGTCCGCCTCAAATTCATCCTCGCTGTTCTTGTCGGCGTCTTCGTCAGCCAGAAATCCTTCGTCGTCCTCGCGGTTCGGCGGCTGGTCCGCCCGCTCCTGGTGTTGGGGTTGCTCCGGCTGGTCCAGCGACGTGCAGGGCTGGTCATCCTCTTCGCTCCATCTTCGCATTGACGGTTCAGGTGACGTGTCCACCATAACCAGCGTGGCCTTCAAAGGGGGCTGCTCGGGGGTGGGCGGCAAAAGCAGTCGAGGGGAGTCCGAAGGGTTTTGCGATGACGCCGCATGAGACTTGCTGAAAGGTTTCTCTATCTCCGCTGAGGTGATCCGGGTCTGGATGCGAGGGACACTAGCAGACGAGGGTGAGGGGCTGGCGGGTGTGTCAACAGGGTCCTCGGTACTTGTCTGCGAGTCGAGACAGGTGCAAGGTACAGATGGATCCGGTGGAGGCGAGTTTTCTGTGGGCTCAACGGGGTTGATGTCCACAGAGTTTGGCCTGAAGGTGGACAAGCAAGACAGGGTCCCGGTGGGGGTGGAGACGCTGTTGAAGGTGATGGTGGCACACTTGGCTTCAGACAAGCTCAGGGTGGCATCGAAGGGAGCCGTCGACTGGTTGTTGGGCTGTTGGCAGGATGGAGGGTCTTTCCCCGAGAAGCTGAACGAAGGATTCGTTGCTCCGTAGTCTTCGCTGCTGAAGCTCACATCTTCCACTCGTGGCGTGCCGCTGCTCGGATTCACCTGAAGTCAAAAGGTGAGCGACATCCGCCAATTCCATCCATCACCATTAAAATGGGAAATTCCGTTCAGTTTAACCGTAACTCAACAACTCACCAATTGAAAACATCGAAGGCTCTGCGGACAAAACAAGCACATTAAGACAAGCACACTCGCATGCTTAATAAGCTGATCCTAATTGTCCAGACATCTTACCACGTTGGGGTGCTTGCCCTGCGCCACGCAACCCCTCTCCAGGGGGTCCAGATGGCCCTTATGTTTCCTCTTCAGCCACAGAACCAAGGTCACAACGCAGCCAATCACCGTCAGGAAGGCCGTGGTGAGGAACAAGGCTTTGCCCAGGGTGCAACTGATGGCGCGGTCGTCAATCAGAGCGCTCAGAGGAACTGTGACGAGATTTCCTGAATATAGTTTTCAATCGTTTCAGGGATTTGAGGAGGATTCTTACTTGATTGGCTTTCAGATAATACATCCACCACCACGGTAGAGACAACGGCATCACCTGACTCCCGGTCTCTCGCCATTACCTGCCAAATATCGATATTTATGCAATACTGCTTTATTTTTATCAGCTGCCCTTGTTAATATTCGTTAGACAATTGTGACCTCGGTTTGCAAGGCAACACCTGAATCGAAAGGAGCGCAATGAGTCACTTGTTGGCTGCTGGGGGCTTACGTGCAGAAGGTGTTTTTGTCTGGCTTTGAGCTGATTGGCCCTGGCAATGAGGAGTCCCTCCTGTGTGACCCGGTAGATTTCTGTGTGATTGGACGAGGGGCTGAAGGTGAAGTAGATCATCGGATTAAATCCCTGCGAGACGGGATAGGGAGGACAATTGAACAAGGGCCAAGGATTTTATTGTACTGCGGACGTCGGTAGACCTACATGTTTAAAGTCCTGGTCTTGCACGTGTAACATCAACGCCCTGTTGCCGTAGGTATAAACCAAGGAGGCGGGACTCTTTCCCGCCGTCACAAAGCCGTGGTATTCAGCCATGTCGAATACTGGATGAAACCGGTTCACCGCTAGAACACGGACCAGCACAGTGGCGACGGTGTACTTCCTGGGGTCGTCGTCCTGAAAGGCCTGCACACCGAGTGAATCCAAAGAGAAGTTCTCCATGAAGGGCCGTAAACCATGTCAAAACAATTTAAGTCGAACCGTAACACTCACCATAACTTGAAGATGCAGTGCTGGTGTGACGAGTCTATCCTTCACCGCACGGGTGAACTTTACTTCTCCTGTCTGTCGGTCCATCAGGAAACGGCCGTGATCATCTCCTGGCAAGCACAACACAGCATGGTTAAAATTCTACTTCGAAGATGACTCAGACATTTTTACTGCACGACCTGAGAGGATGGCATAGTTGACAGTGGCCTTGAGTCCTCTGTCTCCATCCACCGCATGGATTGGACCAGGAGAGAAATCCAGTACAAAGTCCTATAAGAACCAGACCAAGGCGATGGCCCAGAATAAAATGAGTCAGAGGACCTCATTGTCAATTTACGGCCCACATGAGCGAAAGGCAAAAGCCAGGGGACAACCAACCTCTTTGCCTTCTGTGACATTGACAGTGTAAACGGGACTGGTGCAAATGTGATTGGTGCGGTCCTGAAACAAAAGCGTGCAGGGAAGGAACTGAGGGTACTGGTCGTCTCCATCCTGAACGTCCACCACGATGTCGGTGCTAGTGTTGAAATGCTCTGCTGTGTTCATTTCCTGTCACATAGTGGGATTGTTAAGGCCTTGATCAACATTTTTCTATCAAAAATCTGAATTAAAAAAAAATCTTACCGCTGCATTGATAGTGAGAAAGAGCTGAGTTTTGTTCTCATAGTCAAGAGCTTTGGCGAGTGTCACCTCACCACTGTTGTGAAGATTGATTTTGAAGTACTCTGCGTCAGGCTGCAGAACACAAGCATGTATGATCATGATCTCAGCCTCACGGTAGTTGTCTTCATTTTAGATCAACTTACAGATGACTGATCAATGGAGTAAATGATCTGATCATTGTCTGCATCAGTTGCCAGGACGGTAAACACGAGCGTATCAACCGGAGTCAGCTGGACAAAAGGCAGAATTTTATTTTATTTTTTTTTAGTAAAAGTGCATTTATTTTCTGTCTGAGCGCCCTACCTCGTTGATGACAACAGTTTGGACGGTGTCTTCAACAAACTGGGGCCAATTGTCATTCTCATTGAGGATCTCCACTGCGATCCTGGAAACGCTCTGCAGTAGACAAAATTAATGTCAATTTTCAGGTTTCACTTTGAGTATTCTTCTTCTGATAGCTTTTTACTTCCATTATATACACAATAAAGTCAGTCAAGATTGGAATCTTGATCGATCCTAGGGCTTAAAGAGGGGTAAAAAAAGAAATCTGGTGTCAAATCCAGATCCAGCAAGTGTGAACCGTGCCACAGTTTAGCTTTAGCCACCAGCATTCCTAATCAACCGCTAACTAAACAAAACTAGCTTCTGGCAGCTGGTTTACCTGCGGCTTGGTAGATTTGAAGCACCTGTAGCTCAAGCCAAACTACGGCAGGGCGTTTATTTTCTGGACCTGGATTTGACACTTCAGGTAAAAACACTTATCCAAGTCCCAGCACTCTACGGTAGCCATTCGAGCTAGCCTAAAACATATGACGTCAACCCCCCTCAATAAGAGTACAAATTAATCAAATATGGTATTGCATAAAATTTAAGGTAAAATTCTTCTTTATATTTTTAATTTTTGTGTTTATGTGCATTTAGAGTTGACAACCTGTGCTGTGTCATTCAAGTCCAGAGGCTGAATCAGTACCAAAAATATTAGTACTGCAACAGTACTTCCACTCAAACATACACTGAGTACTTTTACCGCCGCTGAACTTCTCATGTCAAAAGTTTACCTGAAGTACATCATCTTCATAGCATGATAATTCCGCTATCAGCACAGGACCCAGTACCTGAAATACAGAAATTGTCAAAGTGAATGGACCAGGATTTATAGAAGAACTCAAAAGACAAACTATACATGCTCGACTAGGAATGTGAATAACTGAACAGAACAACTAGAACAGACTGTAGACTAGAAACATGACATGAGACAAGAACAACCCGAAAGGAAGTGATGTGCAGACAGGACTTAAATACACGACAGGTAACGAAAGACAGGTGACGGCAATTACATAGATCGTGAGCACAGGAGGGGAGGGGCGAGCACACAGTAACCATGGCAACATTAAAACAAGGAAACAAACTGTGACAGATCTTGACAGGAATAGGATAAAGACGTGTGACATGCTGCTTAGTGTTTTGTTTTGTGTGTGTTTGTTGTATAGAATCTACTGAACACCGTTCTAGAAAGCTCCATGGACCCTTGTGCAATATCTCACGTGCCACATTTGTCAGGTACTGTAAAAACCAAAACCATAAACAAAAAGGCGATTGATCAGGATCTACCTCTCGGTCAAGCACTTTCTCCGGTGATGAATTCAAACGTATGACTCCTCCATCCAAAAAGAACCAATCGGCATCTTTCCCGTGGAGTCTCCACTCGACCCCTTCCATTGGGGGGTTGGCCATGAGGTCAGCCACCACTTCCCCACACAGGCTGTTTTCCGCCACCCTCGAGAAGATATCCTGACCGTCCAAGCAACCGCCCCAACCCGACATTCCTGCGTCCCACATGAGAAAATCCACAGAATTAAGCATTCGATGGCTTCATAGAGGGTACTGTAACGTACCTGCGACTGCATGTAGATGCAGGAAGAGCATCAGTAGGAGGGTCCGCTTCACTTTGGCAGTGGTGGCCATCCCTCAGCTCAGACAGACGTCTTGAGGTAGCTGATGGCTGCAAGTTAGGATTGAGAAACAGCTGAAACGTCATTACACGAAAGAATCACCACCGAAGAAGATGAACACTTAGGCCGACTACACAACTGTATTTTAATGATGGACATGATGGTGGTACTTTTAACAGTTTGAGTTACCTAGTATTGCCATCCTAGTGATGAAAATTATGTATTAGTGTTCAAGCTGGCATCCCGTACCAACCTGCTTTTGTTAAATCCTCAGCGTCGGTAGCATCAGCCTCCATGTCCTCCATCCGACGGGAAACACATTGCTGCTTCACAAATGTAAACAAACTTTTAGAGCAATAGCTTCAAAACAAAAGTGGCAAGAGAACATCGGCACGACCCACCAATGCCTCCGGCGACGCACGTTAAAAAGCAGACAGCAGCTTAAAGGACGTATCTAGGGATAAACGTCAGCTCAGGGGATAAAGCCTCTCGGGGGGTGGGGCTTACCTGGTCAGGGGTAAGATGGAGCCAATCAGATTAAGACGTTGCCTTTGAGGGCCCAGACTGTTGCCGTCGGTGAATTTAAAAGATTTGTCCGGCTCAAAAGACAATGTTGACCTTGAGAAAGAGATTGCTATGCAAATGAGGCTCAGCACTCAGGTAGCAGTTGATAATCAAAACAGTAAATGATTCTTTTGTGTCCTTCTTTTAAGATGTGATGTATTTTGTGTCATGCAGAGTTATTTTCTCTCTTCGTGTCAACAATTGAGGTGCCCATGGAGCTCAAACCTTCCCTTGGTCATGTAGGTTTAAAAATCACCCAGTCAGCATCCAAGCGCCACACTACATCATCTTGATTTTTTTTCTTTATATTCAAACAGATGAGGCGGTGCTGCAACAGGTGACATTGTGCAATGACAAGAACTGTCCACCAGATGTCGGCAGAGATTACCAGTGTAGTTACACTAAGTGCCAAGTTGACCTTTTCCCTTTTTTTCAGTGTTTTATGACTGATAAAAACGTTTAAATGTTACTAGTTTGTTGATTTAAAATGACACTTAAAACATTGTATGACAGTTAGCAAAGGTTTTTGTGTTTCAAACACATTACTCATTATAAAGTGGTGTATTTATTTTGGCACCATTTATTACTTATTTCACTTATTTTTCCACTGATATGGCATGTTAACACGATAAACTCTCAACTAAATCATTTCCTGTACACTTAATAAAATGTTTTATGGTGTTGTAGTAGGTGTCATCAAAGTTAATAAAGTGGTGAGCTACAGCACATTGCTTGTACAGTTGAACGTTTTACAACGTTGACATTTTGACCCTGCTACAGATCATTTCTATTAGCATTATTTCCTATGGGAAGAAAAAAAAAAACATCTGTTTCTTGTCCACAGGGTCTCATGGCTCCTCTCCAGTCTCCACACCGGGTTTAGCTGATAGCCAGGGGGATTGAGGAGAGAGGGGGAGGAAGAGAGAGAGAGAGAGTTAGGGAGTGAGAATCAACAGTGCTTGTCCGTGATGGGTGGAGAGACTCCCAACAAAACGAAGGAAAAGCAAGGAGGGAGAAAAAGACTCGCTGGTCACCTTGCAACTTTATTCACAAGCAGAAGAAGAATGAAGACGGTAAAAGTGTCAGTGAGAGCTGTGCTGTGTGTGGCCCACTGAGGGAATCCAGATGTTTTGTCTCCACACTCTCTGCAGGCTCTCTAGAACATCTCCTTGTTGAATGATAGAATGGAGAGTGTCCTAGTGTTGTTGGATTTATTGTGGTTGGTGGCAATGTCTGCACAAGGGACGGCGGCGGCTCCATATCAGAACAACGGTAAGATTTTCGGATTTCTTTCGAGATGAGAGGAGACGAGCATCGTATTTCCTGCCAAACGCTCATAACGAACAAATGTTGACCTTAATGATTTCATCGTGTTTTTACTGTACATTTAACATTTTTGTTGAATGAGGTTATACAAATTAAAAATGGAGCAAAAATGTGCAAAAATATTATTTACAATATATACAAATTGCTATCTTATTATATTGGTGGTATTTTGTCCTAAGAAAATTTGATCAAGACAGCATTAAATACACGTTAGCAATATATATATATATATATAATATAATATAGATCCCTTCCATCTGTTACAAATCAGACCTCAAAACTACTGTAAATAACGTCTGACATTATTGATGTCAATGTTTGAGCATAACATGGAGTGTCGTCTGTGTTCCCCCCCAGCGATTGACCTGCTGTCAGCTCTGAACATATCCCACCCAAAAAGCGGACTATCCAGACTCCACAGTCCCACGGGTACCGTATACAGAATCCGACCCAGAGCGCCTCACCTGACGCTCCCCGCTCAATATTCCCGAATCCTGCGCTCGGAATTCCAAGGAAGCATGGGCTTCCATTTGTTGGGCCAGCAGCTTCAGCGCACCAACATCACCCTTTTATCTCTCTCCACATCGTCCGTTCTTCTCCAGCTTACCTCCTCCACCCTGGATGATGTTCTGCGTGTGGACTACCGGGCAGGAGGGGGTATCCGGAGCTTTCTTTTCCCCAAGACAAATCCCTTCTCTTCAGGGAAATGGGTGCAGTTGGCCGTCAGCCTGGAGCCAGACAGGCTCGTATATTTTGCGGACTGTCAAGAAGTCCAAGTTGTCCTCGTAAAAGCGGAGGAAAAGTTGGAGCTGGAACTACCGCAAGATGTTGTTATCACCCTGGGAAGCACACCGGGGAGAAAAGATAGCAAATTTAGTGTACGTTTTTGCACACTTGACATATATATTTGAGTTTCTCGTGCTCTCACATAGGATTCACCTTATTCCAGAAACTTTTTGATGTGCTAGACAGAAAGATAATCACACCGGAAAATCTTTAGACACATGCGATAATTGGGCTTTCCTCTGTAGGATGCCCAATTTTCCATTATCAGTTTGTTTATACACCGTTTAAGTTCAGATGCATCCTGTAAAAGAGTAACTAGCAAGATTGAACATTTTCAAACAAGAAAGTTACAAATCAAAGGATTGAGACTAAACAGCCATTAAGTGAATAAGAGAAGAGGGTTGGAAATGTGAAAAAGGGGTCAAGTGGTTTGTTGAGTACACATTTAAGTCGTTTCAGATTGATTGGTACACAGAGAGGGAGACCAAGAAGATGGCTCAATGTGCTCTGTTTTTGCTCTGAATTTGCAGGGTCAGTTCAAAAAAGCAGAGATCTCACTAAAGGCCTATGAGACACGTCCTTGGCACTGTGACAACGTGACAGGTAAATATTTCCAACTGTTGAAAAAAGTGAGTGGAACTGGCTGTTTGAGAACATTTCAAATGAAAGATGGACTGGTGCCGTGAATGCGTGTGGTCGTCTGTATGTATAAAAGTTTTTTTTTTAAAATGGGTTAAAAAAACTGAATCAAAAGAAAACTCAGTTACAAAAAGATTTAAAGAAAAAAATCAAATTATGGTTAAAAATCTAATATAAAGAATATAGTAATAATAAACATATATACAATTTAAAAATAATAATATATAAAATATTAATTAAATAAAAACTTCAAATAAAAAGATATTAAAGATTAAAATAAACACTTCAAAAAATAAATGAATTGAAAGAATATAAGATTATAAACTTATACTCACTCTTTCCGTGTGATCTGTCTTTGCTGTCTTCCACACGTTTGCTGTATACTCAACAACATATCAGGTAGCGCAAGCGTGCCTTAACGGCAATTTAACAATTTCAGTGTGCCGAAGGCCACACTGACAGTCATTTCCTGCTTCTTGTTTACATCTTGTCTTGCCATCAATCCTTATGCAAACATTTAAGTCAATTAACTTGGCCTGGAAACTTTCCAAGGCCTCGGGCAGGGGGGGTCCACTGAACATTATGTTTACATAACGCCCCTAAATGTGCTTTTAATTAAAACAAAAGTAATGCAGGGATATCAGTATTCTATTTATCTATTTTTTTTTATTATTTATTCTAGATGCTCTGCCTGCATCCACTTCCATTGATAGCACAGATTCTCATGTTAGTGGACCAGTGCTACAACGGGCGACTCCTTCCACCAGCGGTAAACCTAAAAGGAAGCTCAGAGCGTCGCTCCAGAGTGCTCATTATCCACCACACAGCATCCAAAGTCAGCAGCTGCAAAGGGGAGCGGTCCTGGGCCCACCAGGACTCCCCCAAGGGGGGAAGTCCATTTCCCAGGTCCACCGGGACGAAGGTCTGAGCAGGCTGGAGAGTAGACTGGAGGACCTGGCTCGTAAGATGGACCTACTTCAAGCTCAGGTGGAGACAACGCATATTAGCCATGTTTTTTAACAGTATACACATTTGTGTTTATATTTACAATATAGTTTTTTTTCATGAAAATTGTGTGCAGTGCCAGTCAAAAGTTTTGGGGTCAATGAGGAATTTTTTAAACAAATAAAATAAATGTTTCATAATGAGAAAAATACGACTTTGTAATATTCTAAGTTTTTAAAAACGTACAGTAGTGACATCATTGTAAATAATTCAAAACAAAACGTTTTTGTCACGCTTTTCTCCATTGCTGTGCTTTCTGGTGTTTACACATTGGCCACCAGGGGGCACTATAATACAGACATGGATATACTGTACTGGAGACTCAGCTCCTCTTTCAGCTTCTCAGTACAGCTGTAATAAGTGTTCTCTGCAGATGATAAAGAATTTATGCCTGTCTAGTTATTTTGCCGCTTAATCTATATACGCTATGTCGTGATAGAATGAGGCTCTACAGTCACGAGTGCGCCACCTGGAGGGATGCGAGTGTGTGCGGCGATCGTGCGTGTGGGAAGGCAGAGAGGTAGAGGAAGGCCGACGCTGGCAGACCGACATCAGCACTGTGTGCACGTGCACGTCCGGAAAGGTCACGTGTCAAGCCAACATCAGAGGTACCTGCATGTACGACCAAATCATTTTCCGACATAATCACCAAAGTAGCAGATGACACATAAAATGCAGATGAAGGTCTTGGATGAATAACATGCTCAGTTGCTATGACCGGGACAACTGTGTTGCCGTGTGACCCGACTGGTCGCCTATCTGGTTTCATCCCATTAAAAACACTTGGTGCTTGTCGCTCATGACTCACAGCCCACAGCTGGTGAGCGAGTCTTCATTTTTGTTGGCTCTTGTCAAGGAGTTTGTTTTTGTTGCCCTATTATGACTTTTACAGGGACTCTTCAATGGGATAGGGGAAGGGAGGGGAGGGGGGGGTGAGAGGCGTTAAGACAGAAATCCCTACATAGCAAGAATGGCCCTAATCCTCTATTATGAATATGGACGCAGCAATTCATGCTCTAATAATCCCAGGATTATTAGAGGGTCTGTTTAGGACAAGTGGAAGAAAAGTTGCCTTTTGTAGCCACAGTTTGACACAAAAGTGAATCCTCGCACCCCTTTGCACGCCACTGCCGACCACTCGGCCTCCCCAGTGTGTAATCATTCCCCGTTGTCTTCCCTTCCATCTCGCCGTTAATTGTTTGTGCGTGTGTGTCGGCCTGAGGAGACTCCAGATGCATGCACTTCATTCACACACACACACTTTGATCTCATTCATTCTTGGGTTGCTAGAGGAAATGTTTACTGGCTTCAGGCCTTCATAGTCTTCCTCTCTCTCTTACCCTCCCCTCCACAATTAAAGTAATTATCTCCCAAAAATCTCAACCTAAGCAAAAGTCAATTGGGGAACTCCTACGTGTGTAAATGCACGTGTGTGTGTATGTGATACGCGATCTCCAGGAAATCCTCCAGATAAATGTGGACTTTCTGGAAAGCTATCTATCACCGACCATCTACTAGCACGCCCTTCATTCTTTCGAGTTTGCACTTACTGGTTGGATCTGCTCATGTTGCTAGTGAGGCACAGCTTACTCGTGGGGTCAAAGGGTGTACTAGTACATGGAACTTGCGGTGAATATGAAGGAAATGGAATAGATGCTCAAAGGCTTCCCTCCCACGGCACACAGAAAAAAATGTGACATCACAGGCGCCCCGCTCTGTCATTACGAGTGGAGCCAGATGTTGTCCATGCAGTGTGACCTGGTGAAAACCTGCTGCTGATTGGGGAGGGGGTGTGTGACACAATTATTTCCACATTCCTTTTTTTTTTTTGTGGTTAGGAAGTGCACTCACTTGGATCACTTGGATACTCACGACTGTATAAGTCAAATATGACGTTTGTTCTTCTCCTCAGACTGCGAGACACCGGATACAAGAGTTCATAACGTGTCCCATACTGTGAGCACGTGTGGGGTGAGTTTCGATGTTGGCAAACCGTTTGCAACAAAAAAAAAAAAAAAATAGTGCAAAAAACAACTATTCCGAGAAACAAATGCATCTTCAAAGTTAATGTTGTAGTTAAACAAAATAATAATACACAAAAATGAAAGTAGTTCTAGAAAAAAATTTGAAAAAGTGAAACATTTTGAGAAAAAATATTTTTTGATTTTGAACTCAAATCATTTGGATTTTTTTGTAACACAGGGTGGTGAGGGGGATTGTTCGGGCGTGGCGTGCCCGTCGCTGGACTGCACCCAAAGGGAGAGCGTACCTGGAGAGTGCTGCCAACGATGCACAGGTAACACTGTCAACGTTCGCTAACATAAAACCAAGAGTCTAAATATATTTTTAAATTTGTATTTGAGGAAAAATAGTCAATTTAGTGGCATTGGGAAAAGACATATTTAAAAAAAAAAAAAAAACATATACCCATGAAAAAGAGCTATATATTTTCGAGAAACCCTTGGGTATATTCTATTAGTATAAGTAATAATAATGATAATTATTATGATTAATTACTATTTTTATTAGCTGAAATGTCTCGCTTGATAACACATAACTGAATTTGTGTCGTCCATCAGGCTGCGTCCACTCAGGCGTGCGTTACGACCACAACGCTAAATGGCGGCCGGATGAGAGTCCATGTGATGTCTGCCACTGTTGGGTGAGTCTTCCCCAACCTTTTTTTTTTTTTTTTATTGAGCCAAAGCACATATTTGTTTTTTACAATAAGTAAAATTTGACATTATGCTTCCCCCCCAGGATGGCACCGTTCGCTGCGAGAGGGAGCCTTGCCCCCCGTTGCCCTGTACCAACCCGGCGCCTCCTCCGCATCACTCCTGCTGTCCAGTGTGTCAAGGTGTGTGTGCGTCTTGTCACATGTATGCGTTGAGTACGTTAAATTTGTGTCTTCTAGATTGTGGTGTGAATGGTCAGCAGTTCCCAAATGGAGCTGTGATCCCAACAGGAGACCGCTGTGAAAAATGCTCATGCGTGGTACGGGCAACATTTCAAGCGACATCTTTTAAGCGTGGTTGTAAATACAAACGTTGTGTTTCAGGATGGAAATGTGGCGTGTTTACCTCGTCCATGTCCCGCCCTCTTTTGTTCAAATCCTGTGCACCGCGCCGGAGATTGTTGCCCACGGTAATGCTTACTACCCAGAAATCAATCAATCAATTCTATCTAATAATTTGCAAATTATGATGTGACTCGTAGGTGCGATGAGTGCAAGTACGAATCTCAAGTCTACCTGGATGGACAGAAGTTTCCGTCCACGGGCGACCCTTGCATCGAGTGCCGCTGCTCTGTGAGTTGCGTTAGTCGTGTTGAAGGGTTTTATGATGTTGCCGTGAGTCGAAAGTAAATAGTCCTTACGTTGTCAGGCGGGTGAAGTGTCCTGTGAGCGCACGGAGGCGTCGTGTCCGCCGTCACGCTGCAGCCACCCGGCCAAACGCAAGGGAGAGTGTTGTCCAACTTGCAATGGTTTGTAATCTACATGAAAAAAGTTGAATATTTTACAAAAAAAATGTAAGATCTTAAATTTTATCTGCGCCTATGCTTGGACAGAGTGTGAGTTTGATGGGAAGGTGTATGCAGACGGAAAAGTGTTTGTCCCGCCCGGAAGTGGCCCCTGCCTGCAGTGCAGGTGTAAGGTAAGTCCTCCTACAACCAACATATTTTTTTAAAATTCTTTGAGATTTCGCTTTACTCACTCCGCGACATTCTTTTGCCATACTGCAGAGCGGCAACGTCGTTTGCCACGAAGAAAAGTGTCCTCCCTTGCGATGCTCCAACCCGGTACGAGATCCGCATCGCTGCTGCCCCGTCTGCAAAGGTAGAACCCTAACCCTAACCTGCAGCAGACACTTCATTAGGTACACTTCAGCAGCCGGTTGACATGATCTAGATCTCCACACAGAATGCGTGCTGGACGGCTCCGAAAACGAAGACAACTCCAAGCGGCACCCCGAGGATCCGTGCTCCAGCTGCTCGTGTCTGGATGGAGACCCTCAGTGCACCCAGATGAACTGCCCCCCCATCACCTGCCAGCATCCCACCAAGACCGCCGGTAACTAAACATCCATGTGAGCTGTGAAGTTGGGATTAAAACAGTGTGAATAATATCTTCATTTTGTAAATATTTACGGGAAAAATATATAGTAAGAGAAAAAAAAGAACAAAGTAAAAATAAGTCTTCATTTATTATTGTAAGAAATTTATATTATTATTATTATTATTATTATTACAAACATTACAAAATACAAGATGGTCGAATATAGTTGTAATATTAAAAAGCCAAAATGATCCATGTGTGCATCTGGCGTCAGGCTCCTGCTGCGCGCTGTGCGACAGCTGCACGTATCATCACCGTATCTACGGCAACGGACAGACGTTTGGGACGCCCGAGCGGCCGTGCCACGTCTGCACCTGCCGGGTGAGCATACCGCCGACAAATCCCTCTTCAGATTCCTTCCTGCTCACCCCCACCCCTTGCAGCACGGCACTGTGGAGTGTGAGAGAAGACCTTGCCCAGCCCTCAACTGCAGCAACCCGTACACAGCACCTGGAGAGTGCTGCCCGAAATGTCCAGGTATCTCCACCTCGTTTCAGTTTCATCCTAACCGATCACCTTCTTGATTCCGACGTGTATGTTTCCCCCTCGGCTAGACTGCTTGTTCGACAAGCACGTGTTTGTGGACGGCCAGGCTTTTCCCAACCCGACCAGCACGTGTGAAGAATGCAGATGTTCGAGCGGCACCGTCGACTGCCAGCAGGCTCAGTGCCCTCGGCCGCGCTGCAACGCGCCGCTCGTGGGCGCGTGCTGCAGGAACGACTGCAACGGTCAGCACGTCCATGCTCAACAATTTCTACTGAAAAATAATTGCAACTGTCGCCATGCATGTGACGACGTGACTTGTCGCCATTCAGGATGCAGCTACGCCGGCAAAGAGTATCCCAACGGTCAACAGTTTGCACATCCCACCGACTCATGCAGGACCTGCAACTGCATTGTGACTATTCACATCCACACTGGCTCATTTATTACCTAAGCGAATCACGTCGAGTCATTTGTTACAGTTTAAAAATGGACTTTTTCACTTAAATGTAAGTATGAAATGAAATTTGTGTCCATTTGTCTCCTTCAGAATGGAAATGTCCAATGTCTTATGAAGAGGTGTCCACACCTGTCATGCCCCAATCCGCAAGTGTTGCCTGGAGAATGCTGCCCCCAGTGTCCTGGTGAGGAAGTGCAAGCATAAAACACAAGCTTGAAAGAAAGCACAAATGGACCCGAAATTCTCTTTGATTAATTTTTTTTGTGACTTTTTGTGGCTGCAGCTCCGCCTCTAGACTGCGAGTTGGATGTCCAAACGTACCGACACAGCGAACGCTTCTACTCGCTGTCGGACCGTTGCCAGTTGTGCTCGTGCGACAACGGCACCGTGCACTGTCAGAGGAAGCCGTGCCCCTTCGCCTCATGTTCCCATCCTGCCACCCGGGACTGCTGCCGCACCTGTCAAGGTATAACGTGGGATTTCCTGTTTTGTGCTCAAAGCATCCCATCCAACCACTTTGAAAATCCAACATGGCCGCTCAGCTCACCCCGTCTGCTCTATTTCCATCAGGCTGCCTGTACGAAGGTCGAGAGCGCGCCAACGGGGAGATGTGGGACGACGTTTCGGACCCGTGCGCTGCGTGCGTTTGCCACGAGGGGTCCGTAAGGTGCGAGAAGAAACATTGCCCCCCCAGCAACTGTAAGCATCCTGTGCAGCGACAGTGCTGCAAGTCCTGTGAGGGTAAGCAAAACTTCATCTGGACATTCATCAACACTACATGGAGTAAATAAATACATTGTCACCTTTGCGCAGGCTGCCTGTATAACGGGAAGGAACACGTGGACGGCACGGAGTTCACCGACGACAAGGACCCCTGCTCTGTGTGCTACTGCTACGCAGGCGAGGTGGTCTGCACCAAGGT
Source organism: Syngnathus floridae (assembly GCF_059516105.1). Taxonomy (NCBI): domain Eukaryota; kingdom Metazoa; phylum Chordata; class Actinopteri; order Syngnathiformes; family Syngnathidae; genus Syngnathus; species Syngnathus floridae. Next base: position 15,976,632 of record NC_142418.1, read on the forward strand.
GCCTTGCTACGGAGACTGCCGCCATCCGTACAAAGCGCCCGGACAATGCTGTGGAGAGTGCCAACGTGAGTTGCTGCAAAAACACATCAAGTGGGGATTTCATTCCACCTGAATGAAATATTATATTGAGTTCGGTTTTCAAATTAGTCATTGGCAAAAATATTAAAATATTTTTTTTTCTAGGAGATGTAGTAATATTACAAAAATTATTATACTACCAGAAAGAAATGAGTGATATGAGTGGGATTTTTTTTTCATTTTCCTCTTTAACATCTTTTTTTTTCCTTGTAATAATTTGAGTTAATAAAATATTTTGAATTGTTAAAGAAATGTTTTTAGGAGAGGTAGTAATATTACAAAAATTATTATACTACCAGAAAGAAATACATGAATGATATGAGTGGGATTTCTTTTTCATTTTGTTCTTTAACATTATTCTTTTTCCTTGTAATAATTTGAGTTAATAAAATATTTTGAATTATTAAAGAAATGTTTTTTAGGAGATGTAGTAATATTACAAAAATTATTATACTACCAGAAAAAAAATACATAAATGATTGGTATTTTTTTTTCATTTTCTCCTTTAACATCTTTTTTTTTCCTTGTAATAATTTGAGGAAATAAAATTGCGAGAGTGGTGGGTGGAAGATGGTGGTCATCATTCAAAATAGTTGTCTTCATTTATCAGGCTGCTTTTACAACGGAGCAGTGCTGGACAACGGACAGTCCATTCCTGACCCGGGGAACCCTTGCTCAGAGTGCACCTGCCAGGTACCATCAAAAACACACACATTGCACATTTTACGGCCACCAAATGTGTGTGTTTGCTTTCAGACTGGCACTGTCCGCTGTGTGAAAAAGTCGTGTGCAGTGACGCTGTGTCCTCACCCGGTCCCAAACGTGTGCGGATGTCCTGTGTGTGACGGTAATGACATCCACAATTTCAAATTCGATTCATTTTTCGTTTTATTACTGTCCAAGTGAGCTCATCCTCTGCTGTGGATGATTTCAGGATGCCGTTTCCAAGGTGTGGATTACCTGGACGGTCAGATCGTGGCAGGAGAAGAGAGCAACTGTCAGGAGTGCAGATGCTCAGTGAGTGTAACAATCAAGATACACAACAAACGCACAAAATGGTCATTGTTGTTCTCCTCAGAGAGGCGAGGTGGCTTGCGTACAGAAAAGATGTCCCGTCGTGTCTTGTTCTCATCCGGCGCTGGACGGATGCGCGTGCGGCGTGTGCGACGGATGCAACTTTGAGGGGCGGAGCTGTTTAGACGGAGAACGATTCACGCATCCAACTGATCGTTGTCAGCTCTGCTCATGTCGGGTAGAAAAAATATTTTTAGCTTTATTAGTTATTATTAGTGGCCAGCTTGAGTGTCCAAATATTTTGTGACATTTTGATAATATTAAGATCGGCCTTATATTTACTGTTGTGTATAATTATGCATATTTTGAAAGGCAATTTTTAACAATATGTTGTCGAAAAAGTGGATCGCTACTTCGTTACGAAAGGAAAACTTGTAAAACTTGAAACTACTTGTCCAGTTTGTGTGATGTACGCAAATATTTTGCCTGCAGAACGGCGACGTGCTGTGCACACGCGTGTCGTGCCCGAGCGCCGCCTGCTCGCATCCGGTGACCCCCCCTGGCGAATGTTGCCCCGTTTGCACGGGGACGTGTCGCCATCACGGCAGGGAATACCAATCCGGCTCGACCTTCCTGTCGCCCTCTGACCCCTGCTCTTCCTGCTCCTGTCTGGTCAGTCTGCTTACATAAAACCTGCGGGATATTGAAGAAGATTAAATACGTGTCTGCATCCTTAAGGAAGAGGTGGTGAGCTGTCAGAGGAGACCTTGTCCCGTGCAGTGTTCCCACCCCGTTCCTTCAGACGCCTGCTGCCCTGTGTGCGACTCCTGCCTGTACGAGGGCGTGGTCCGCGCCCACGGCCTGGCCTTCGCGCCATCCTCCGATCCTTGCCAGCGTTGCACCTGCGTCAGAGGCACGGTCACCTGCGTGCCCCCCGTGTGCCCGCCGGCCCTCTGCGGCCGAGCTGTCACCAAACCGGGACGATGCTGCCCCGAGTGCACGGGTACTGCAAAATGTGGCTATGATAACAAAAAATCTCAAGATTGAGCTGCAAATTGTGTGTTGTAAGGATGCATGCTGGATGGACAAGAGTACAGCGACGGGCAGATATGGACCTCGACCTCAGACCGCTGCTCCACATGTACCTGTCAGGTGGGAGTGGTCAAGTTTCTCCATTTAAGTAACGGACATTTTCAAGGGCTGACGTTATTGCATACGCTGCAGGCTGGCGATGTGCGGTGTTCAGCTCCGGAGTGTCCCCAGCTGACCTGCATGCATCAGATGACAGACCCGGGGACTTGCTGTCCTCGCTGCAGAGGTAAACGTGGGAAATAAGCAAGTACATAAGTCTGTTTTCAAAAGATATAAAATTTTTTACCATATTGAAGTAGGGCTGATTGCAAAATTGTGATTATGGCTCCTCACTTAAAATATTTAATCGCACCAGGTTGCATGTACGACGGAGCCGAGTACGCGGAAGGAAGCAGCTGGTTCGCCGACTCGTCCCACTGCCGCAGCTGCATGTGCGTGGACGGCGTGACGACGTGCTCGGAAGTTCGCTGCCTGTCCCCTTGCAGCAACTTCATCAAGATGCCCGGGGAATGCTGCCCCGTGTGCGCCGGTAGGACGACTCAGCGTAGATGCCATGAGCCGCCGCCTAGTTGTGATGTTTAACTGTGTGATTTTTATTTTTTACCGAGACTGCGTGTTTGAGGGGAAGGTGTACGGCCCAGGAGACAGCTTCCATCCGGCTGGAGACCCCTGCCAGATTTGCACCTGTGAGGTAGGAAAAAATAAGGAGTCACGTAAAAACACACACTTGTCGGTGACGCAGGAATGTGACAATGTATGCAGGTGATGCCGGACGGAGAGCAGCACTTGCGTTGTTATCGCAAACAGTGTCCCAGCCTGGTGGACTGTCCCAAGAACAACATCTTGTTCTCTGGACCCGACGCTTGCTGTCCTGTCTGCGCACGTCAGTTCCAGAAACTGCACAACTGATGAACATTGGGGACTGTAATGCTTATGCAATTGTGTGTATGTGTGTGTGTATGTGTGTAACCAGAGCCTCTGAGTAACTGCACGACGACACTGAACGGCAATGAGGTGCTGGCTAAAGACGACCCCTGTTTCACATGCCAGTGCAGGGTAACACAAAACAACACAACATTTCACAAAATGGTCACATTTTCACATTCCATTGCGTTTGTGTGTTTGTGTAGGATCTAACATGGACGTGCCTGCATCAAGGCTGCCCACCGCTGACTTGCCCTCCCAGCGAGCAGTTGACCCCTCCCGACTCGTGCTGCCCAGTCTGTAACGGTGACGTGATCGCAAGCCTCCTCCATCTCCCTGCAATTTCTCGTTGACGCTGACATCCCGCTTATGCCGCAGAATGTTTGATCGAGGGTCAGAACCAACGCGTGGCGAGCGGCAGCAGCTGGACGGATAGCGCCGACGACTGCGTCACCTGCACTTGTAACGTAAGTTGGATCGTGGATGGGGTCGGAGAAATTCTCAATTTTTTTTTTTGCACAGTTGGGCTTTATCGAGTGTAGCATTGAGGACTGCCCATCCACGCCTTGTCCTGATGGTCAGAAAAAAGTGAAGGTCTCAGGCAAATGCTGCCATGAATGTCAAGGTAACACAACCAGACGACTCGCTAGTGCGTCGGCTGTATGTTTACATATATGTTTGTTGTAGATCGGGGCGTGTCATGTGTGCACCTGGGCACCGTGTACCAGTCCAACGAGCAGTGGCAGGTGGACGAGTGCACGGGGTGCACTTGCGTGTCTGGAGACGTGCACTGTCATAGTGAACGTTGCCCTCCCCTAAGCTGCAATACGGTCAGGAAAAAAAAAAAAAAAAAGTGAAAAGCAATATTTTCAAATAAATATAATTTATTAATATTATTATGATTTTAAAAGAAGTATATTTTTTTATTATTAATATAATATAATAATTATAAATATAATTTATTAATATTATTATGACTTTAAAAGAAATATAATTTTTTATTATTAATTATTATTATTATTATACAATGCATACATAGGATGAGATGCCATCGGTGGTCCCGGGCTTGTGCTGCCCTCACTGCATCCCTCGGCCGGCCACGTGCATCGCGTTCGGAGACCCTCACTACCGCACCTTCGACGGACGCATGCTTCACTTTCAGGGGGCGTGCACCTACGTCCTGGCACAGGATTGTCAGGGCGGAGACTTCAGGTCTGAGGGTCACCATGGCAACGAGAAAAGCGGGTGGCGCTTGGATGACACCTTTGCTTTGTTTTTTCAAGTATCCACGTCACCAACGACGACCGCGGTCGTCAAGGAGTGTCGTGGACGAAAGAGGTGACCGTGTTCATCGGTGATGTCACAGTGCGGCTGCTGCAGGATTGGCTAGTAAAGGTTTGTGTGGAACACCATTTTTTTTCCACATACAAAATAGGTTGCCTCACCCGATTGTGCTCCTCAGGTCGACGAGGAGACGGTGAAATTGCCGTTCCTCAGAGAACCGTACATCTACGTGGAACGAAAGGCCAACACCATCCTGCTCAACAGCAACATCGGCGTCAAGGTCTGCTCTTGTGCTCCTCGGAGAGGAATGACAAAGGATTGATAACGCTCTGGTTTCCAGGTGCAGTGGAACGGCCGTTCCCACCTGGAGGTGAGCGTTCCGGGCTCCTACAAGGGAATCACCTGCGGTTTGTGTGGAAACTTCAACAACTTCCATCAGGATGACCTGCGCATGCCTGGTGGACAGATAAGCTTGTCGGAAGCAGACTTTGGCAACAGCTGGAGGGTAAGTAAATAAGACAACGTTGGAAGGAGGACCTTTTGTTTTTGTTTGGGCTTCAAAGTCATATTAGGGTTTCAAAGTAGGGTTTGCAACAAGGGTTAGGATTTCAAACTAGGGCTTAAATCTATGGTTAGGGTTTCAAAAGATCAACTGTGTGATTGTGTCACCCAGGTAACAAACGGAAGCCACTCTCTGGCATCGTGCCGCCCGGGCGAGGACGTGGACCCCTGCAAGGAGGCGGGCTACCATGCCCGTAAGAACGCCAACGCCCGCTGCAAGGTCCTCAAATCGGAGGTCTTTAGGCCGTGCCATCGCGTGGTGCCCCCCGAGCCCTGGTACGCCGCTTGCGTCTACGACCTGTGTGCCTGCGGAGCCAACACGGACGAGTGTCTGTGCGACGCTCTGGAGGCCTACGCCGGACAGTGTCGCGAGGCCGGCGTGGTCCTGCATTGGAGGGGACCCTCGCTGTGTGGTGAGTTGCAAACCTCCAAAAGCATATTGCGATAAAATGGACTTTTTATGGTTTTAAAAAATCTGATTTATCATATGGAAATAAATAATAGTTGTAATACATCCACAGCGGTGAGGTGCCCGGTGGAGAGGGGCTTCGTGTTTGACGAGTGCGGCCCGCCGTGCCCCGTCACCTGCTTGAACGTGGGTGCGCCATTGGGGGTGCTAGAGAGCCACTGCTTCAAGCCCTGCGTGCCGGGCTGCCAGTGTCCTGCTGGTATGGTGCTGCACAACAACTACTGCATCCATCCTAGCAAGTGCCCCAAGATCATCCACGGCAACCAGTGGTGACACCTCATTCGCCACTCAAGACTGCATTCGTCAATCCATTCTCTGATTGGTCGCCAGCCAATCACAGAGCTCTTACAAACAACTATTCACGGCTACTGATCGTTTTGAGTCCTCACGGTTTTAAAATGCAGGCAAAAACTTCACTACCAGCGCCAATATTCAAACCTCGAATCTCAAAATTGTGAGGCAGACACGTTGACCACCAATTCCACCGTGCTGCCCAAGTGACTGAAGATGCAGTGCTATTTATAAACCACAAGGTGTCGTAGTTTCACTTGAACGTTCACTTCTGCTTTTTATTAAACACGTTTCTAAAATATGTTTATGTACTGTGTATGGACATACATGTTCTACAAGCACTGTGCAATCTCACGTTCTCTCAGGTTTTCTTTTTTTTTTGGAGGGGGGTGAATAAAGCTCTTACTAATGTCCAATCTGTATGAATTATTATAGTCACCATTATCAAAAGCTCCCTCAAGGTACCGATTTGAAAAAAATCATTTCAAAACATGAAGCCCTGATGCACTATTTGTCACTTGATCCTTCTGTCCTCTTGGTGGCTGTGGTAACCATAGCAACAGCTTGTATAATTAATGAGCCAGCAGGTGGCGCACCATGGAGAAGGTAAGGAAGGTTCTTATTGAGAAGCATTTCATTAGGGTTATATGTTGAACTTGTTTCTTGTGTTGGCGTGAGAGAAGGAGAAAGTGTTTTGTGACCTACAGCGAGGAGGAAGTGCGCATGCCTGTGAAAACGAAGGTAATCAGACAACTTTACTTAATTCATTTATTTAATTTAGAAGATAATTTTTTTTTTAACAATTAGTTTTCAGGAGACAGCCAATGGTCTTGCTTTGGTGAGCGCATTTTGGATGTCCTCCTCGAAATGAACAGCATGAAGGAGAAGGAAAAGGTCAAGAAAGTACTACTATATACCTCGACTCTTGACTTACGAGTTTAATTTGTTCTTTCAACAAGATCGCAACTCAAGTAATGTTACTTGCAGCCCTGAAAAGAAAGCAAAAATAATTTTGAAATAATTGGACACTTTGTTCAGCTATACTGGGAGCTCCAGCTGCTCAATGCAGGACATATGGACACGCTGCAAGTATGCAACAGTCCACCTGGCACTGTGCTCAAATGTCCACACCAAACCACTCAGGTACTCTAATAATAAAGATTATAATAATCAGTAATAATAATCATGTTTAATGAGCTTGACTACATATTATGCATCATCTACATTCATGCAGAGGAAGACACATGCAGAAGAAGACATGAGAGGACTGCGACGGCTCCAAAAGGCGGCAAGACAGAGCTGGGCCAGGTGAGAGGGTCAAAATATTCGGAAGAACTCACAGTATGGTACTCTGCAAGTGAGTGCGTATTTGTGAGAATTCAGATTGGTGACAGAAGGCATCCAGAGCGTTCTGGCCTCTTCCTGGCCAGTTCAAAGGTTAGCGGTGAGAGATGAAGCTTGGGGCATGGCATCCCGTTCAGACGTCCTCCTCTTGAACCAAGTCAAATACGACACGGTGACTCGTTTGCTTTATGCCGAAATGCTGCAGAAATACCACAGTAAGGACAAGAGGTTAGATGAGCAGTTTTGGTTTTCTCCTCACCTGATTTTGTGATGTCACAGGTGTGCACGAGTGGGAGGCTCTGACGCCATGGCGACGGCACCATGAAGAGATTTGGCTCGAGGAGCTAGCAGAGGAAGCTTTAGCGTGCGACGACATGATCGCTTTGGCCGAGTTGCCGGGAGCGTTCAAAATATACGATAGGTTCACTTGCGTAACTATGCAACTTTAGTTTTACTTTGATTCTTTTTTCTCATTTCATCTTTAACATTACTGTTGTCCAGTTCCAGAAAAGAATGCTTCACTGCAGTTTCTCTCTTGTATAAATTAAACACGTGTCGTCGACAAGAGAAGGAAGAACTAACAGCCTTGGTGGAAAGGTACAAACAATTCTTCCACCATTTTGAATGATTGTCTTGAAAACATTTTCTCTCTCTATAGGCTGGACAAGGAAAGCCTGCCATTATTGTGTTTGCATATTCGATCAGCAACACTCAGAGCTCAAAACGAAAAAAGAGCCTACGATGCATATTTGGCCGTCGGGCAATCCTGGCACGCATGGTGAGATGACCAATTAGAATTTCAACGCTTTTGATAGTATACGAATTAATTCCGAGGCATTGCAGGCCTCGTGTTGACAGTCCACACAAAAAAGAGCAAGCTGCCACATTACTACGCGCTGATGACGACATACAACAACACAGTGATGATCAATTATCTCAACAGGTACTGCTCAATAATCCAGAATTATTTAAAAATGTAAAAAGTTAGGAATGTCGTCCAATAAATGTGCTGTCATGGATCGGAATGGAGCAAGGCGTGGACCTAGAAGGGAAAAGGTAGTTAGAAGAGAGGATTAGAGGAACAAACGAACAGAACCGGCAAATTGACACAATTTAACGGACCGAGCGACAGACTGCCTAACCGAAACAGAACTGACAAAGACAAAAACCAAGAGATGTGTGACGTGAACAATCCGGAAAGGGAGTAACCCACTGACAGGACTTAAATACAAGACAGGTAACGAGAGGTAGGTGACTGTGATTAGTACATTGATTGCGAGTAGACACAGGAAGGGAGGGGCGAGTACACAGACGCGGACAGAAACCATGACAACCTACACATGATAAAACAACAATTTTTGTTGTATCCTAAATGAAATTCTCAACCACAGTCATTACTGGAGTTATTGGTGCTGACTCAGCAGCAGGAAAGAAAGCAGCTGGTGCGTCTGTTACAAGGAATCACCTTGGAGGACGTACAAAGAGCAGCTCCCACAGATTCTCTGAAAACAAGTAAATCATCATAAAGTTACTTTCAACTGGATGGAAAAAGAAATATTTTCTTACCTCATAGGTTGCATAAAGAGGCTGCAGCAAATCTTCTCCAGGAGTGAGAAGCAACCCCAGTGTGACATCAGTAGAGGTCCAAAAATGTGGTCCCAGGACCAGCTGGAACGAGCCACTTTGGACCTCTTGGTTGAACTCCTGGAGATCCAGGAGAGGCAAACGTCTTCATTCCTCCTGACACTGTTGAATGAGGTAACGTGAGTGATGATGTCATCAAATGCAAAGTGATTTAATAATCCGACTTGCTTTAAGAGGGAACATCTCCGAGCGCTGAGGGAAGACTTCCAGTCCAAACTCCAAGCTCAACACCTGCACGCCAACCTGCTCCAACTTCTCAATCCAGACGCCTCTTCAGGTTCTTCACACGCTAATTTAAGCAGGAAGGAGCATGTTCCGCAACAGGCCAGTTCTAGTGAACCCGCAGAGGTCCAGAACGTCACAGCTGGACCACGTGAATCTCAGACGGCAGCCGATACAATCGGCACAAAACCTGATGGAGACCAAATTGAAGATGTCGCTGATAAACAAGGAGTCTGCGCAGGTAACGCTAAAATAGATGTACCTAATCAAGTGTCCAGTAAATAAGTACGTACATGAAGATCTACTTCTTCCAGGCTGCGGCGTGACACTGGGAGGTCTGCCCTATTTGGAGGTTTTATGCGTTCCCGATTCATTGTCTAAAGTCGACGGAGAAGGTGGACGCAATGATGAAGATGTTGAAACGAAGAAGTGTGAGGAACAGGACTCTTTGATTACGCTGGCTTGGAGCACACACCTTGAAGACCAAACAGGACTTGATGGGAAGCCTGCAAATGCTGTTGCTATGCAAACGCAGCCTTCAGCCGAACGCCGTGAAGGAGACTTAAAGGAGGTAGGAAAAGAAAATGACCTTCACGCAAATCTACAGCAGGCCTCGGCGAGCTCAACTGACGAGGTGAAGGAACTTGGAGCTCCTGAGGTCACCGCACATGCTTCAGTATGTCTTCTAATTGAATTAAGAGCAACTTTACCTTTGGTTGATTCCATCTTCTTGACATTTCTCCCGCTTCTTCTCCTGAAGGGCCATTGTAGCACAAAGGAGAAGATGGCGGCGATGGAGGGTGTGAGACAGAGAGAACCAGTTTCGGCATTGGAGAGAGAGAAGACCATGCGGAAGCTGGTGGACGTGCACCGCCGGGTGGAGAGGAGGCAGCAGAGGGACAGAGACAGACAGCAGCTGAAGGTACCAGGAAGTGCTGAGTGGAATGATGAAGATGATGAGGAGGACCTTTCTTGCTTTCAGGTGCAGGAACGTCTGTCCATCATTCAGAGCAGGAAAGCGGATGAGGATTTATTTGGGCCTAAGCACACAGAGAGAATGAGATATCTTAGTAAAGACGTAGCGCAGGTAAAGTTGTCATTGGAAATACTGGTAGGCTACAAAAGATGGCAAATGAACATCTTGATTGTCCTTCAGGATGAGAATCAGAAGAAAATGCTGGTCAGAGAGCAACTGGAGCAGCTCAGGAGGGAACGCTCCTTTATTATGCAGTCCAGGAGAAAAAGGTACGGAACTCGCTTATCGAGCTGTCTCGATGACATTTCGGGATCAATGTTTTGCAAGCGTCCATATTTTGAGTTTCTTTCTGAAGGAACACTGCTGGTTTCAAGGAACTTCTGGCTCCAGCGCATCTCCAAAGCAGAGGAACTGAAGAGAGGTCGGACCAAGACGACGGCTTGCAATGAAAGGAGAACGCACCTGATTGGACAATTAAACTCTTGCTCTGCAAACAATGTTGGACTTGCAGATTGTTTATTATACAGTTTAATTATCTGAACAAACATAAGCATTGACATTAATACCACTTAATCAAGAACAACTTCCGGTAGTCTGTGGCCAAATGTACACGCTCAAGTGCCATAAAGTCTTTTCAAAATAAAGTTGGCCGCTAAAAGATTGGAACGATAGAGGGCGCTGTTTCGTTTACGCAACAAAATGTCAATAAGCTTTGGGGGGGCTGAATATTATTTTAACGCAATAATTATGATATGTACGCTCTTTTGCCTTTGTGAAGTGAGTTGGGAGCTGTCGAGTCGGGCGTGGGAAATTTCTTGGCAAACATTCAACAGTGTGACAGCGTCCGCTCACATGATACAGCATCAACAAGGCGGCGGGCGGGCGGGAAAGCCGGCACATTCCAAAGCAGCTCCGACTTGACGGGCCGCCGCGTTAACGCACACGGAGACTCCACGGATTACGTGGAGCTCTCACGAGAAAACACGAACATAAAACTTCAAAGTACGACAACTCAAGACTTCATTTTTTCTTTTTTGAAGCAGTGACAGCACAAAGGACCATTTTGGAAAATCGTAGCCGAGGATGAGGTGGTGTGGAATCATCAGGCTTGACGTCTGTGTGATGTCACCTGTGTGTGTGTGTGTGTGTGGACCCGGGTTGTATGTCATCAGCAAGTACGGTAAGCAGCATGCTTGTGTTTGTGATAGATCACACTAAACCATGTAACACTAGTTGACAATAGTCGCTCTTTTTTTTTTTTTGCTTTTTTTTCCCAGTAGACTGACTGCTGTTAGTCAGCATGAACAGCCGACACGGAGGTCTGAGTCAAGTTTTGGCCTGAGGCTTCGCTGAGCACTACTGTCCATGAAACACAAAAATAATCAACTTGAACTCCAGCATCTCTTTTGGGCACCATTGAACTGAAGAGGGTGCGTGTGTGTGTATGTACGTGTGTGTGTGTGTATATGTGTGTGAGAGAGACCCCATATCAGGAGAGAAATGTGCATGTGCGTGTCAGGTCTTGAACAGTGGAGCTGGAGGAATGACGCATGTAAACACGCATCCGAGTCTTTTCTACTGGTGCGCGCACTGCACCCCCGGGCCGTGATGGCCGCCGGCCTCCTCGTCGGAGCTGTCGTTGTAGGCCTCCCTCCTGGCGCCACCGCCTGAGCCTTGACTCCTGTCGAAATCCGTCAGTTCCACTTCTTCGGCGTCGGCGGAAATGAGGGGATCCTCGGCGCGGGCCGGCAGCAGGCACTCCAGCTCCTGGAAGAGGAATTATCCATCAGTGGTTGCTTTTAGGGACACGCGTGACCGACGGGACCTCACGTTTAGCTTTTCGGGGCTGATCCAGTTGTTCTGAGGGAACTGCACGTCAAACTTGATGTAGAGGTCTCCCTTCTCAAAGGGGTTTCTGTACTGCGGCATTCCCTCTCCTTTAACTACGCGAATGCAACCTGAGACAGCGACATGGCACGATACAATAAAAATCCATGAATATAGCCAGACCAATTCAAAAAGATGTTTCGAGAAGAAGGCACGTGTACCTGGTTCTATGACCTTGCCAGGCGGGTACTTGACAAGCAGCTGCCGTCCGTCCAGATGCATGAGCGTGATCTGGAAGCCGCACAAAGCCTCGACCAGGCCAATGCGCTGCACCATGTGAAGGTCATTGCCTTCCCGGCGGAATTCCTGACACGGAGAAGAAGATCAAAGAACTGAGGCTCAGATTCACTGATGACTACATCACTGTCTTTTTTTTTTTTTCTTCTCTCCGTACATCGTGTTCTTTCTCCTGCAGGACCAGGACAATGTCTCCGGGTTCCACACCGGGCGCTTGGTCGGCTTCCCCGGTGAAGGTGATCTTCTGTCCATGTCTCATGCCTTTGTCCACGTGCACCTCGAGCAGCTTGGATTCCTTACTCACTTTATGACCTTCACACTTTTTACAGCGATCTTTCTCGCTAATGACCTCGCCTGCACAAACAACATATTTGAGATGATTCCTTTTTGATCCCGCAAATGAGATTGGTGTGATTTTGTTTTTCCAGTCACATTACCCTCTCCTTTGCAGTCTGTACAGACCGACTGCACCTGTTGGACCATACCAGGGGCCAGCTGTCGAATCACAACCCTCATGCCCAGTCCTCTGCATGCCACACACTTTTGCACTGCGCCCGCCTTGCCCCCCTGACTGGATTGCAAATGGCAGACTGTCAGCCATCTCTTACAGTAACACGGGAAAAAAAAAAAAAAAAAAAACACTCACCCATTGCAGGCACCACAAAGGACATTCTTGCTCAGCTGGAGTTTCGTAGTTTTACCATTGTAGAGGTCTTCAAGTGAAACTCTATGGTGGGGAGGGGGAGAAAGATTTATCAGTATACAACATTCATACTTGAAAATGGCTTGAAATCTTGATTTCTGTGTCATACACCCGATTATGAAAAGTCGGTTTTCCAGAATGTGTCCACGATTAAAAGTCAATTACTTGAGAGGGTGCACCATGTCTTCGCCTCGTCTCCGTCCTCCGTTGCGTCCTCTGCTCTGTCCCCCCATGAACCCGAAGAGTCCTCCACCAAATATGTGGGAGAAGATATCGTCCATGCCGGGCCCGCCACCTCCGCCCTCGCGTAGCCCCTGTTCTCCATAGCGGTCATAGAGCTCTTTCTTCTCCGGGGTGGTCAGTACTTCATATGCAAAACTGATCTCTTTAAACTGGGTGACAAAATGAAATGGATTATTACCTCCCATGTTGAAGATTATCTTATTGTAATTATGCAACAGTGTATTTCTTTTTTCTCCACTTTTATGGCAGGTGTTAGAATGTTACAACATTGCTCTTACGTTTCAACGGTGACAAACTATCAAAGTGCTTGGTCCCAAACCATATTTTTATTTCTTATAAACCACCACTGAGCATTTCATACCTTGTCTCCAGCATCTGGGTTCTTGTCAGGATGATACTCTTTAGCCAATTTACGGTAGGCCTGTAATAAACCAAATTGTTAATATTCTACAAGAAAGAACTAACTTGAGCGTTTATCTAAGTCAGGCTTTGTTTCTAAAAATGCATCGACTTGTGGGCCTGCTGTCAAAAACATCAGGACACCAGCAGGAGCATCGCTGCTTTTGACACCTCCAACCATCTTGAGTTTTCATCTCACGAGCTTCTCTTGGAAAAATAAACCATTCTTCTGACAGTACGATATCAAGAGCATGAAATAACCACCTGTTATGAATCTGCAATGTTAGGATTAGAAGTATAGCAGTCTTTAAGTGGCATGACCAGATTAATCGTTAAGATTTTCATGATACATTTTCATCAAAACACAGCGGATATAGAAGAATCATACACAACTGAACTCCAGCGTGTGGCATTTAATAAATGTGAGAATTACTCCATGGCGACGACTATTTCCTGAAATGTATCGTCTAATATCCGGTGAGCTATGACACTCGTGGTGTCTTTAGTTTCCGTTTAACGCTCGGCAGCAATACCTTTTCAGAATACAAATTAAATGTAACATATTCCATAGAGAGTATACAGAACTGTGTCCCATCGTCACGGCGAGGAACGTAGTTTGTTTCACAGTTATTTCGCTGAGTTTACAAGCTAGCTAGCGAGCTAACCTGCTAGCTCATGTTGGCTAAGCAGTTTTTAGGCCCATTTTTATAAGTGACCAGCGTCACCGCTTCACTGTTGTCCATTTGCAACATCCTCACCTTTTTTAGTTCATTTTCTGAGGCCGACGGTGAGACGCCGAGGATGTCGTAGAGCTTGGTGTCCGCGACTTTCGACATGATGCTCAGGGCCGGCTACCTTCTGCGGACGTTCAGATAAGTGAGGAAGGAAACAAGCTAAGCCGGCTGGGATCGTCATGGGTTGCCAGATTCATACGAAAAGTCCCCCCTTTGACGTAGACGCCCCCAAACCAGAGCAGTCGCATTTCCAGGGGGCGGGCAGAGGGGACGTCTAGAACTTCACGCGGGGCCATAATCGGGTTTTATTATTAGCATTGCGTACTATGACGCTCTTTGTGACGCTCTACTGCAGAGCGCAACTCTTGTTTGTATGAAGATACACTACGGGTGGGCAGGGCCACGTTTAATTTCTGAAACAGACGCACTGGGCTGCTCAATTAGAGAACAGGTAAAATAAAATAAAAATGATAAAAATATATGCAAAATTAACACCCAAACTCTCATTTACACCTACGTATTTGCAATTTTTAGAGCGAGCCCCGCATTGTTTTCCTGCACGTATCCCTAAAGTCTTCTTTTCAACATGAGAACATTGAATGACACTCCCTAAAGTCATCACCACAGTATCTATAGAAACCGAATGGAAATAAAGCATTGGAATTGTGAAATATACCGTGTCAAACCTTTCTAGAGTATTCCTTGTGTTTGTGTGGACTGTCACGTGAATCTCTGTACTTGTGATTTAAAATCCCGTTCTCGAGATGGAACTGCTGACCGCGTCCCCTCTGTCAGAAAAAAAAAAATGTCATCAGGCTGAGGCTGATGGTTCCACGGCTTGACGGACAGCTGAACTTATGGACTACGTTTTATCTTCTCCGCCATTTTGATCGGTGACACCACCGGTCGTCTTCGCCGGCCCGTTGAAGTTGATTTGGGGCCGGTGTCAGTGCGGTCGACAGCGTCTCCAAGTGCAGCGCGCTCGCGGTGGATGGATGGTGAGATGAGGACACCGCTAGCGTGAAGCTAACATACGCCACAACTGGAGGAGAGCCCCGCTATGGGCCGCTCCGGGTGACCTGACAGCCCGAGCTTAGACGATGACCGAGGACAATGAGGCCTGAAAGGTAAGCCTCGATTGTCACAAAAAAAAAAAAATGTGTATTATAAAAGAATGTCAAGTGGAAAGTGATGACGCAGAGCCGAGGAGGCTGACTGAGGAGGTCAGCTAGCTAGCTGCTGCTTAAATAGCGTCGTCGTATTAATATGTCAAATATTTATCTTTCCTTCAAGGTATAAAATGAACGCCACAGTCGCTCGTGGAACCTCACTGGGGAATGTATTCTAAATGGGAGAAAAAGACAACTAAAACCCCGCAGTGGTGTTCATTGAATGAATGGTAATTAACGCTTCATTAAGCAGGTTGCTCGGCTTTATTGTTGATGTACAGTAAATGATCTTTTATTTATTTATATAGTGTCTCAATAAGACGCGCAGTGTTGTTTCCTAGCACCAATTACATTCCCAAATTCTCTCCATACAGTTAAGCGCTCGAGCCGCCCCTGACGTCAGCCATGTTTTGGGAAATTGGCCCACACACAGCTTCTCATCTGGAGGCTTTACTGGACAAGGAGGATGTCACGCTCACCGAGCTCATGGACGAGGAGGATGTGCTGCAGGAGTGCAAGGCTCAGAACAGGAGGTCATGATTATATCTCTGCGGCTTCTGCTGTCTGGCTGACTCAACTGACTTTCACTTTCCTTCTCATTGTGCCTCGTGTAGACTCCTTCTGTTTCTATGCCAGGACCAATGCATGCAGGAGCTGGTCCGCAAAATTACCACCGAGCCTCCTGCTGGTATAGAGGAGACCAAGCGATTCAAGTATGTCATTCATTCCCATTTTATAGTCATGGTTACATATGCAAATTCTTTCCGAGCCAGTCAAATAATTTTCTCGCTCTTAATGTTAACTAGCAGGGTGTTGTGTTGTTTTGATTTCCAGGTATTCAAATATCGCATGCGAGCTGTTGACAAGTGACGTGGGTGTGATCAACGACAAGCTGGGCAATGAGGATCCTCTCTTAGAAACCTTGTATGCTTTCCTGGAGCAACCGGCCCCTCTCAACCCCCTACTGGCGTCGTTCTTCAGCAAGACCATTGGGAACCTCATCGCGCGAAAGACTGAGCAGGTTAACATTAAACTCACATTTGCAGAAGCGCAGGAGACTTCATGACGTTGTTTTTGTCGTGCTTAGGTGATTAGTTTCCTGCGGCGGAAGGAGGGATTCCTCGCTTTGGTTCTGAAGCACATCGACACGTCGGCCATGATGGATGTCCTGCTACGACTTATAAGCTGCGTGGAGCCGCCCCCTCTTCGACTGGAGACTCTGACTGTGAGAGACGAAGAAACACAGACAGACAGACACACTTTAATTTCACATTCTATTATCTTGTGTTTATTGTTCCCAGTGGCTGAATGAAGAAAAGCTGGCCCAAAGACTCATCGAAATCATTCACCCGGAGATGGATGACGAGGTTTTGTTCATTTCCGTTAACTATAAATAACCAGCTCCGGCCGCCAACACACTGAAACGAATTTATTTCATCTTCGCTTTGAATGATACTCATAAGCTATGGAGCTTCTATTTTTACGATTCTGAAAAGCCACTCGGGTGTGTCTCATTTCTATCAAGAGGCAGTCCAACGCGTCTCAGACTTTGTGCGACATCATTCGTTTAAGCAGAGACCAGGCCAATCAGCTTCAGGAGATGGCACAGCCCGACCCGTTGCTGACCGCGCTCGAGTCGTAAGTCGCGTAGACGCTTCGGATTGTGCCCTCGGATACGTGAAGAGGACACGTGTCTTTGTTCCGCAGGCAGGAGTGTGTGGAGCGGCTGCTAAGGAACATGTTCTCAGGAGACAGGACCGAGAGCTGCATCATCAATGGGATTCAGGTGCTGCTCACTCTGTTGGAAATCAGGAGGCCTGTGTGAGTGGCCAATCTTTGCTTTTATTAACCTTTCCGCTAGCGGGAAGAGCTTCGTTTCAAGCTCCTGTTTTTTTTTCTCTCCCCGTAACGGCAGCGTGGATGGCGTCATGGACACGCAAGGCTTTGAGAGAAGTTATAACATAAACAGCAGCATCCTTCTTGCCATTAAGCCACACTTGCTTCATTTCCACCAGCTACTTTTGGAGCCTCCCAAAGTACGTTAAGAAGAAGCATAAATGTATTTGGAAGGATTCGTCTCATCTCTTTACCTCATCTAGCGAAATCCGATGCTGACGACTTTGGGCGTGCTGGAGGAACCTTTGGGGAACACTCGGCTGCACGTGGCCCGACTCGTGGCCTCCCTGCTGTACACCAGCTCGGCCAGCCATGCGGTCATCGCGCAGGAACTCTGTCGGCTCAACACAATGGACCTGCTTTTGGTGAGACCAAGCCACGCCTTTTCATGGTGCACCATCATTCAAAAATTTGCACTTTCAGAACTCCTTCTTCAAGTACACGTGGAACAACTTCCTGCACTTGCAAGTGGAGCTATGCGTGGCGGCCATCTTGCGGCCCTGTGCTCACGAAATGAGACTTCAACCAGGACTCCTCTCCCAAGACGTCAAGGCTCCTCAGCAGGAGCAGGCTTCGGCGGACGTCCTCGGGACCCACGACGATTCTGCACATCAATTATTGGTGACGCATGTAGGTATCTGAGGGAATCTTGATGTCGTTTTCTTGACTGATCTCCGGATTTGCTCTTTGCAAAGTTGTTTCAGCATTGCCGCCTTGTTCAGAGGATTCTCCTGGCCTGGGAAGAGAACGATAAAACCCAGTAAGTGTTCATTGAGATTATAACGCCGCTTACCATGGGATGATCTAAGGTTGGACGTTGTTGCAGGTCAGAAGGTGGAATGAGAAGAGGCTACATGGGGCATCTGACCAGGATTGCCAATACGGTTGTTCACAATCTGGAAAAAGGGCCGGTTCACACCCAGATTAGTAATCTCATCAGCGGTGCGTGATCGACGTTAATTTATTATAGAAATGATAAACATGAATATTTTCTACGTACGTCTTGGGCACAAATTAGCATTAGCATATTGCTACTATTTTGGCCCCTCCTGTCTCGGGTTCCGTCTAATTCTATTGGGTTGGTTTCCCTTTGGGCTGCAGAGCTACCTGATGACTGCAGAGGGCGCTGGGAGACTTTTGTAACGGAGACGCTTTCAGAGACCAACAAGAGAAACACCATCGATCTGGTAAACATCTCACCATCCATCCACCTAACAGAGCCTTTGAACTCTCATTTGCGCGTTTTAGGTCGGCAGCGGTAATCCACGGCCTTCCTCGGAAGACGACATGGAAAGCCCCTTCCCAAAAGAACTGACACTCCAGCAGGTTTGGACACACGTTCAAATACCGAGTGTCCTCTGGGATGCTCTGTAAACACAATCTATTTTTTTTTTGCACTTCAGGCTTTCTCCGATTACCAAATTCAGCAGATGACGGCAAATTTCGTGGATCAGTTTGGTTTCAACGATGACGAGTTCACCGATCACGACGACGGCATCGGGTGTGTGTATTACAGTGAGCGTGCGTTTTGATGCTTGGCGGGACTAAGCGAATGCTTCTCTTATTGCAGGGCGACATTTAATCGAATCGCAGAGATAAATATCAACATCGACGTGGGCCAAGACAGTGTGAGTTTACAGTTGAATGTGTTTTTGTACAATACAGTGCTTTTATTATGATAGAACAATTTTTTTTTTCAGGGGGGCTAGTATTGATGAATGAAATTTCAATTTATTTTGATATTTTGTATTAGTAAATTTAATCCTGAGCATGGTCAAATGTTATTATTATTTTTTTCAAACCTTTTTTACAGGCCAATACGGCTTCGTTTGACGCCTGCGCCAAGGAGAGGATACAAGCCTTCGACGATGACGAAGAGGACATCTGGGAGGAAAAAGAATTCAACTATGCAACACAAACCAAGTCAAGAAACAGGTTTGGAGACACAATTGGTGTCGTGGTGTATCGACGCTCATTTATTTGATCTACTCAACGAAGGTTCGGCGGGTCGCAGGCAGCCCAAGGCCAAGCTCCGCCCGGCCAACCGTGCGAGAGGTCGGCAACTTCCGACAAAGCAGCGAGCTCGGATTCTGACGAAGGAGAAGAGTTGAAAGATGACATGGACCCTTTCTCCAGTCAGACGGAGGCCGCAAAAGGTGAGATAGAACGACCATATGATCATCACGCCATTGTTTGGTTCGCTCTGAGGGACTGACGGCTTTTGACAACTGTTCCTCAGACTCGGGCTGGATTGCGGACTTTGGGGAGGTGAACTCAAAAGCTCCGGCGGCAGGCATGGGCTTTGCAGCCTGGGACAGTCCGCAGCCCGCCGCTACTAAAACAGAGGAGAAGGGCTGGGCCAAGTTTACAGATTTCCAGCCTTTCTGTTGGTGAGCCGCCCGAGCGAGGCTAGCAATACTATCTGAGCTGGAAATTGTCCAAGACTTTTGTTTCCACTCATTGACCGCACAACTTGAAGGAGAAGTAAAAGCCTGTGTCAAACTTTAGCAACGTGCAGTTAGTGGCATTTATGAGGGGATCAACAAGGCCGCGGCCACATTCCAAAAAAGAAACCACTCGGCCCGCTCCGATGCGTCTCATCCAGAACAGTCAATCCAAATGAATTAATGGTCACCTAGGGGTGGACGTGGTAACGAGAAAATCGTGTTTCCCACGATATTTTAAGCAATAACTTTTACTGATTTTCCAGTATACTTAATAAAATGCCCACGCTGCGAGGCACCAAATAATTATTCAATATAATTAACGAAATATGTAGTTTTTCTGCCAAATGTTCACCACGTGTGTTTGGAACCCTGCAATAAACGGGGTTCACTGAAGGTATCGCTCGTCCAAGGTGTCAGCCGCTCAATGTTTGGATCATGTCGGGAAATTAAATTTAGAGCTGGGAATGCGAGGAATGTGACCGCCCGGGCTTTCACCCGACTTCTCAAAATGGTTGCATTGTGTCTGCGGTGCTCTCGCTCTCTCAAATTTTTGACATGTTATTATATTTCCTTAGTTCTGAAGCTGGCCCCCAATGCAGCTCCCCCGTGGCCACGGACCTTAGCGCCAAGCCAAGCCAAAATCGTAAGATTTTTTTTTTCACAACAATATAAAAGTTAGAATGAACGGCTCTGTTGAATCAATGAGGACTTGATCTTACCTCCAGCCTGCGTGTGGAGCGTATGCGGGACGAGGAAAGCTCCCCTGGTGGCGTCGGACAGCTCCTCCTCCAGCAGCTCCGACACCGACGAAGACGAGAACAAAATGGGGTCCGCCCGCGCGGCCACCACCGAGACCCTCAACAGGGGCGACGGCAAGGAAACCATCCGGCTGACTGTGGACGCCAAGAACGAGCGTGCCGTGTTCAGCAGGTACGAGACTTGAATGCTACCAACTGCAACAGGCTTTTTTTTTTTTTAACACTTCCCATCATTTGAGTCACTGACAATGTAGTGGTTCACACAGCTCACCAATCAGCCTGGCCTGGTTTTCTTGGTGGCGTAAGAATATTTATTTATTTTTTCTTTATCACTATTTATATATTTATTTATAGTACGTTCTTAAACTTTTCTTTCACATTACACATGGCCTCTTCAAACATTCTTTCCTTGCACGTAACCAGTGCTAGCTCTACAATCTACCGTTTGTCTGCTCACTAAGAGCGTCCGTCCCTCATCTATCCCTCCGAGCTTTCCCTCTCCGTCCCTCTCTTTGTTGCTGTTCTGATATGGCCCCACCTGTCTCTTCCCACCTGTTCCCCCTCCCTCCCTCCCTCGCCCTCAGAGTATTCCGACCAGCCACTCGACGGTATGTGAAGCGTGTGATGATTTCCTGAAGTTTGTATGAGAAAGCAAATAGCGTTCGGAACAAAAGACGAGAAGAGGCGTGTTCTGCTTGTTGCCTTGAACTAGGATGCGTGCGACAATCCAAACTAATTCATCCGTGTGGACTGCACTAACCTACCACAAAACCTTACCATGAGCTTAGCTCATCCCTATTCCCAATACCAGTCCGGCATTAACACATCCATAAATAGTAAAAGGCGTGTCTGTGGCTTCACATGTGTGCCACAGATGTTTGCAATAATGACATATCCAGTGCATCATTTCTTAGTGTCTTCCCTGTGCAGCAAGCGAGTGAGTAAAGAAGCCCCCCCCCCCCCCTGTTTTACCACAAGGCATGCTCTGAAGAAAAAACTTTTTTCTACTCAAGTCAATGCATTAGCACGCCATTTACTAACTGTCCCTATTCAAGCATGGACAATTTGGGGTGGGGGGCAGGGCTTGACACCGTCAACAACAGGTAACGGAGGTGAGCTTTTAACCAGGATGTACAACCGCTGTTTATTTTCATTCTACCGAGAGCGGATTCTGATTCTCTTTTTTTGGGGGGGGGGGTTGTTTTGAAGTCACGCAGAGAAGCCAGCAGAAGACAAAGGGAAAGGAAATGAGGTGGATGCCGAATCTGGAAGGAAAAACGGAGACTGCCCAAGTCCTAGCCAGCAGCCGGCTGCTGTCACACAGTGAGTAGTGTCTATTTACTTGGCACACAGTAGTGGAGCTACTTCCTCAAACGAGCTCGAGGGGCCTTTGTTTACTTAACTACCGAGAGAACCAGGCAGGAGGTGTTCAGCACCACATTTTCTCATAACTGCGGTATTTTGTATTAGATGTTTCCTCATCAAATAGCTCGGTGGCATTTAAGCATCCGCAACGCGTAGATTCTACAGATTTAATGAAGGCGTGGTCACTCGATGCGGAAATGTCACGTATGCACATAATGTTTATTTTCATGGGAGAGAAACATGAAGCTATTTGCAAATCTGTCCTTTTTCTTTGTTGGTCGAACAGAGAGAAGCAGAACTCCGCCAACGGACCGGCCTAACGGGCGTCATCGCCAATATGGATGGCGGGCCCTTCAACGCGCAACCTCGCTGTTTGTTCTATGATTTCTCTTAGCGGCCATGTTTGTCAGTCCGGCGGTTCGTCCCCGCTTGCACGTCCAACAGCCAAATGAGGTTACACGTTAATGATCGGCCCGAGACTAAAAAAAAATAAACAAGTCGGTGGGCTTATCTTGCGCATGAATCAGAGCCTGGTCTGAGTTTCGCAACATTTGACTTGTTAGAAAAAGAAAAGTACAAAAACACCACAAATTAATTTTTCAATTTCAACTAAGTGAATTTAATCCATATCCTTGATATCCATCTTAAGGTCATGGGAAAAAAAGGGCGTCCTGTGCATGGACTTTAAAGTACATATCAAGGACAGGCAAATATTGATTGATATTATGAAATAGCGCATCATGAGTCACTACTCTACTTTAAAACGTGCGTGTGAGAGTCAGCTCTGTCCCAGGTGCAGAGGTGACTCTCAGGTCCGAGGAGATACAAAAAGAAAGCACACCTGAACACACACTGTATTCTAAATAAAGTAAATAAACATCCTCCAAAAAGACACACGTAAGTGCATGCTGCCATTCATACCCGTCCGTCCTCCTCCTCGGAACCTGTCAGTGTACTTATTGTGATATTTGCTCCTGTATTAGATTGTGGCTACTCTTGGTAATATAAACGTAATATAAATGTATAATATAATCATATCTATTTTTGAAACAAAAGATGGAAAAATGTAATGTATGTGTAAACGTGCATTTGTGTGTTGTTGAAATGAGGCAATAATGACGTTTTTTTTTGGGGTATTCCAGCATTAATTCCAGAGGAGTGTGTGCTTGTGTAGTCTTCCATAATATTGCGCTAACAACTTTGTAGCGCGTTAGCTAATCAGCTGAGATTTTTTTTTTTTTTTTTGCATAGCCATTATCTTGTTGGTACTTATATGATGTCAATGACAAAATAAAAACAGCTAGTACCCAGCGTATTGTTTGTTTACTCCAATGTGGAGTTTATTTAGCGGGCTTTCTTTTCCTGCACTTTAAAAACACGCACGTTGGGTTCATTGAAGACTAAATTAATTATCCATAACATCAGCGGCTGACCCGCGACCCAAATAAGGACTGGCGTCATGGAAAATAGATGAATAAAATGATTTGGGTAGATTTGAATCTAATTCACAAGCACTTTTTTTTTTTGAAAAGGCTCTATTAGAATCTGAAGTGGCGCTTAAGTTATGTACTGTACATACATTAAAATGACGTTTTGCTTTCTGCCAAAGCCCTTGAGTAGTTCCAGCCTCTATTTTTTGGCAGCCATTAAAATCCAAACAGTGGTGTTTCCTCACAAGTCAATAATTTAAATTTTTTTTTTTGAACATAAGGAGACACTGCTTGCAAACTGCCCACCTTTTTTTTTTTTTTTTTTAAACAAAACAATCTAAAGTAGTTTCCAGGTGTCACACTTGACATACTTTTTCTGCCCTTGCTAAAATTAGCGGGTGGACCACTGACCCCCCCCCCCCCCGTCTACTACTGGGCTACTGCCAAGACGGAGTCTGCTGGACTCGCTTGAATTGTCTCATGTTGCACTGTGTCATGGTTGTTTTGATGTGGTCATAGCTGTATAGATTATTTATGTGCTCTATGTTGTACGTTCAACCCCTTGAAAATGAGATGGCTGTTCTCTTCAAGGGGCTATCCATCAATTTGAAATGGAAAATTAGGTCACGCTCAGTTGGGAATGGCCGAGTCGTTACATTATTGGCCATACTGAAGTCAGGCCGTTTCGAGGGGGCGGTACTGTCTCATGCAAATGAGCAGCCGCTTTTCAGTTTCTCATATTTATTTTTGCATTTATTTATTTATTTGAAATGTTTCGTCAACTTCTTGCATTTCTACTGCAGCGCTGTGAGGAAGACCTGCATAACCACTAGTCCACCGCGCTGCCATCATCGGATGAAGTTTTACACAAACAACACTTTGTGGCTTGGGGCGGTTTGTCCCTCATCTCTTTTCCAGTGGCCTTTTACTTTGTCATGAGCATCTGCTCCTCACACACACACACACACACACACACACTACGGAAAGGGGAAGGGGTGGAGTTGCGCTGACTATTTCAACTCGTGTTGGAGAAACCTGCCTGTCCGCTCAGAGCTGAGGAGGCGGCGCTTGCGGGGCGTGGGACTCTAGACAAAGAAGACACACTCACTTACTCACTCACACACACACTTACACAAGACACGACTGGAGTTGGACAGCTGGACTCGATCTTCAACTCCTGGGACTATTTTTTCTTTCCCTCCCGCTTGGCGAACAAAGTTGTCAAAAAAAAAAAACGAGGAGCTGCATGTTTTCCAGCTGTGCCGATCCATAAGTTGTGCTACCATATGTTGTGCGTAAATGTGCGCGCGGATAGGCGTGCTCGGGATGGAAAATAGGGGCCGGCTCTACTCTTAGCTGTCCGCCATGGGGGGTTGCCATAGTTACCCCACCGCCACCAAAGCGGACGGCAAAGCTCCTCCTGACGTCTGCGATGGCAAAGTGTAAGTTTTGACATTTTCTTCTTCAATTGTTTGAGAGAAAAAAACAACAACAACAAAGCAGGAATGTTGTCCAGATAAGCGCGTCACATATTTGCACGATGGCATCAGTGAATTCCTTCGGCAGACGAGTAGCGCGGGGCAAAAGCAGGGTGCCCGAGTTACGGCGCAAATGTTTGCTGTTGATTCCAGCCTGGTAAAGGTAAACAGTGCGCACGTCACCTCCACTTGCGCCGTGTTTACGCATAAGCACGCTAAGATGTGGGTCCATTGTGCGTTTTGTGTGTGGACCACAACTCCAGGCAGTACAGGATGTTCACTCCATTTCCTTCTAGCATGCTTTCTTTTGGGGAATTTCCACTAAGGGGTACCGAAATAGGCCCGCTGGACTAATGGTTTGCACATCTGCCTCACAGTCAGACATCCCATATTTGTCCTGCATAGTGCCAAGTTTTGTTTTTGCATCAAATATCAAGTGGGCATGCAAAGAAGAGGGACGGCCTACCTGAAGCATCCAGCCGCTGTTGAACTTAAGCGTGGTTAGCCTATCTGCCTCGCAATCTGAGATTCTGGGTTTGATTCCCATCGTCTGTGGAGCTTTCATGGTTTCTCCTCCTTATGCCGGTTTTCTTTTCCCCCACAACTCCAAAAAGACTCCAGCTCACCAGCAACCCTAAAAAGACAAGTGGTATTAAAAAAAATGAATGGATAGATATTAAAATATGCAGTTTTGTTCAGAATTTGCTCTATGTCAAATCCAAACATATAATAACATATTGCTAGCTATGGATTATTCGTTTATTTTTAGTAAAGAGAAAAATAAATCCAGCAGAATAAGTTTGATTCAAATATTTAGACAATTTCTTTTCTGAGGTCAATTCAAGCTAATATATAAAAAAGCCCTGTGTTATGTCGTACTTGTCAAATTGAACAGTCCTAAAAATTTTTAAATCATATGAAGTATGTACAAAAAAAACTCAGCCAAGCAACACAAACGTGTGACATAGCTAAGGCGAAGAATCCCAGCAATTCCGTCAACGGACATTGTGACATCTGCTAGACAGCAATCAAACAGCACTTTGTCTTCTTGTCACTCACGACGTTCTCCTTTACAGACGCTTTTGTATTTCTTCATCAGATAATAAAACTGTTCGTTTCCAGCGTGTCTGGCGAATATTTTTTTTTTTTACATGGAGCTGAAAACAATTAGACGGTGCATGTCTCCACCGAGTGTGAACTGATGTCACTTCTGCATTGTCCTTCAAAGGGGGCTCAACAACAACATCCTGGAGACGCGTCCGTACCTCCAGCAGGAGTACGCATGTCAGCACATCAACCACACGGACATGTGCGCGCTCACGTCGCTCCCGCCCGGCGTGGACAAAGCCGAGTGGTTGGCCAGCAACAGTCAGTAACTCTTCCGCTTTTCGGCGGTTAAAAAGGACGCGTCGTTTCATTCGCCCCTCTCTTTGCAGCCGTGTCGTTTTTCAAGCACATAAACCTGTTCTCCAGCGCGCTGTCCGAGTTCTGCACCCCCACCACCTGCCCAACCGCCTGTGGACCGGGCGACACGTGAGTTAATGGTGCACGACGCCGTGAAATGGAGCCGTCGGATAATATTGTTATTTATGCCGTCGTTATGAACCTTTAAAAGTCAAACGCGCTTTGTTTGTACTGCTACTGTTGCTCAGTGAAGCCTTGGAAAATTTTTTGGGGGATACATAGACACTTCCATGCTTTACTGACTTTCTATCCTTGTTTTTAGAGTTTATGTTTGGACTGATGATCATGGCAGGAAGCTGAAATGCTCTGCTCCTCTCTACTTTGACTACGCCATGTCCTACATTCAGGACCTTCTCACAGATGAAGAGGTGTTCCCCACAAAAGCAGGTAAAAATCCTTAAGATAGTTTTTTAAAAATGTTTTCTATCTGGCCCAGACATGCTAGGAATTAAACAGAGGCTCACATATTTTGCTTTGAAAGCAGAATTTTGGGTGAACTCCCATTATGAGTCCCAATAAGAACCAAATTTCAAAGACAGATCACAAACAAAACTTTTTTTGTTGACGTCATGTGAGCTAAGCATGCGGGCAGAGATAATTGCTAAACAGCCCCAGATTCCAGAGTAATTAGTTTTGTGTGTAAAGTGAGCCAATTTCGTCATTATGACACGATTTATATTTTTAATTTTGTTTGGTAGCACACCATGAGATTTCCTCAACACCAAAATCCCTCACCTTTGAATTTCAGGCTCAGTTTTCCCCACCGGCTTCATCTTCCTGGTGCAGAAGGTGTTTTTGTTGCTGTTCAGGACTCTGGCCCACATCTACTGGTCTCACTTCCGACAGACGCATGCGCTGGGCCTGCACGCTCATCTCAACACGCTTTTTGCGCACCTCACGCTCTTCTGCCGGCAGCACGCCTTGCTGGACGCCGAGGACACTGAACCGCTGCAGGACCTTATCTCGGCTCTGGGATTGCAGGGAGGAACACAGGACAAGAAATAATGACTTGGAAAGTTTTGCTCGACAATATCAGGCTCTCGTTGTGTATAGTTAAAGTTGTGATTGAAATCTTGTTAAAAAAGCCAAGACATTATTTAATTGAAAGAAAAAACACAGACTCACTGGACTTTAAGTGACAACCCAATTCAATTGTGTTAAATATGCACACCCGCCATGAAGTATGTTATAATCTTGTCAAGACTGCATGATACACACACACACACACACACACACACAGTATATCCTCCAGTGAATGACGTATGGAACGACGTGACTTGTCTTTGTATGCATTCTTGTGCCAGAAACATTTGTCTGAAAAATAAATATGATATGATGTATTTTGGGGTCACCAGCCAATCACAGGCAGCACAAACAAGACAGAAGAGAACCTCGCGTGCATGTTTTTGGAATGTGATAGGAAACTGGCTCATTGTTGGGCAAACAGCGACGCCTGCTGGTGAAAACTTGAATAGCTGTCAACAGATGAGACAAGTGCACAAAGTGATGCTATGCTACAGCCATTTTCTATTGGCTTAATTGTCCCCATTACAATTACAAATAGCTGAAGAAACAAGCTCCAAAACTGAGGAGGGTTGTTTCGAAATACAATTCATCGGAAGAGGACCAACACTGATATTTTGCTTGATGGGTTTTGGGGCACATGTTCTGCCTTCGTTGAGGCTCACGACATTGGAAAGTGAGCTTAAGAGTGTAATACTGTAAAGTGCTGAGTCACGGACAGCCAGCAATTCAGCTGTTTAATTAAGAGCTGAAAGAACCGAGTACAGGACGTCCTCGTAAATCTGCTTCACAGTCTCAGCTTGTCACCCCCGTCGTCCTTTCACTACTAAAACGTTGAATGGGGAAACTACTTTTTTGTCACTCATAAATAAATAGGTCGATTCTCCAATCTTCCTGTTTTATGGGTCAGGCCTTTTTATGAGGAGTTTATGGAGTCATTTTCACTTTCGCTGAACGTTTGGAGGCCTGAAGACTTGGGGATTGGTGGCAGCGCTGGTGAGGCAATTCTCGGCTGGCCTCACCTGTAACCAAAATTTGAACGTTTGTTTCTTTAAACTGTCTATATTTTCATTTTGTAGCGGTTTTTCAATGCACAGTAATGACGATGGTGTTGTGGTAATCTTGTATTGGTGTTATCTAAACGATTTTTGTAAGACACAGTGAGCCTTCCTCCTCCTCCTCCTCATGGTTCCCTCCTCAATCTGACTCTCCAAGCAAGAAACCCAAATACTCCCCCCTCAAAAGAGCACTTGTCATCTACTGAGAAGACGACACAAGTTCAAATTCAAGACATTCCTCAAAGTATAACTCACTCAGGGGATCGTTTCGGCCATTTCCCCCCCCGCACAATCTGAGGCTTTAAACAAACCTTGCTTCTGCGCGATAAAGCGGCTCTTGTGACTCCGCTGCACCGTCATGTGCGCGCTGCTGCCGGCGTGGACGTGCCTTGTTTTCGGTCTACTGCCACTGGAAATCCAGACTCGAGCGCTGTTCAACCAGAACCTCCAGAGTGCCAGACACAGGTAGGACGGGTCATTGCTTATAATTGGCCATAAAAGTGCTTGAGAGGCAGCAATGACGCCGATAAGACACCATTTGTTTTGGTCAATTAAATGCGCACCTCGCTGCGACGTGAAAACAAAATTAATTCGGAACTAATATTAGATTGTTTTGTTTTAATAGCTTTTCTTAGTTGGCGTGCTTTTGAATATTAAATCTAGTTTCTTTGATTAGAGTTTGAGTAAAGAGTTTTTCTTTTACCTGCGCAGTAATCGTCTACCAGGGTTGTGAGTGAGGACCCCAAACATTGTTCCTCTAATTGTGCCTCATTTATATTAAAAAAAATAAAAATGTTTTAACATAATTATTTTCTGGATGATTTTCATTATCTCTTGTAGTATGATGTATGAACTAAAAAGATCTGTATAACAAAAACTAAATGAGTAAAATAGTATAGCACAGTAGTAGTATAATATATATTATAAGCATTTATAATCAGGCAATTTAAAGACGAACTTGCCATTTTATGACGGTCCTTTTTTAAAAAATATATATATTTTCAAAGTTTTTATAAATGTAACTTGTTTTTTATCTGGATGAACTTTGAATCAATGTTTTATGTATTAATTAATTAAATGAATGAATAGAGAAATAAATAGAATTTTGCCTCGAGTACTGCATGACCTAGTGAACGGGAAGTTGGCCTCGAGTTGGAAGATCTGCAAGTGAGTGTCTGGGTGTGAGTTGTGGTCTACAGCTGCTTCTTACAACTGATCATTTTGTATTTGACTTTTTGTCCTCTTCAATTTAAAGTGGATCTTGACAATGGTTGCTCACATGCGAGGGTATTTACAGTACTTGTCTTATAATGTAAACAAAGATGGGGTATAATCAACAGATTGTAAAAAAATAATAACAATAGTTTCTCAGGCAATGCAATGGAGCATGAGGAATGAGGTCATTACTTTCACCAGAGGTGAGACGGAGGTGAGGGAGATTTAACGGGATTTGGGACAAGGACACATGTGCTTTGTGAGGGGCCGTCTTGCGGTTTAAAATAAAAAAAAAAAAGCCCCCTGGTGAGCTGAGGTAGACGCCAACTTACTTTTTGTCATCGATGAGCAATAATTATTGAAAAGGAGCATATTTACATCTTTAAAAAAAATCAGTTCCTGCTTTATTTTTGAATGTTGCAAGGTGAGACCTTATTCTCAAACTATTATGTAAGGGAGGGGGAAAAAAATGAGTTTCATAAAGGTTTGCACAGCAGGGGGTCCACTAAAGAACAGCGGCTGGTGGGAAAGTGGAGGATAGAAGTGAGCGTGACGGATTTTACACAATACCATCACTGGCAACAAGTATAGTTGAAGGTTAAAAAAAGTCAAACATGGATGTATCTTCTCGTAATTAAGGATCGTGACAGAGGATGGAGTGTTTGGAACCTTTGGGGGTTATTTAGTTTAAATATGCAATGTTTCTTTTTTTTTTTTATATGAGAGTTTTACATTTACCAAACAGCCTGAAGAAAGCACCGTTTGTTTCTTATTTAGAGCACTATTTGCCAAAGAAGACCAAACATTTATTTGGGATTTATTGGTATCATTAAAGTCAGTTAATAGTGAGTTTCTTTTTTTTCATGATGGGAAAAATACACTTGAATTTTGTTTGTGGTTGCGTTTTGGTGGTAAGTGCCAAAGTTTGCAGCCAAAAAAGAAAGATCAGAATACCAGTCAGGATTTCTTAGAGGATAAAGCTTTCAGACAGGTTGGCGCTATTTTCACACTAAAACAAACAATTCAAATTTGACTGTGAATTGGAATCTGCGCTGTAATTAAAGGAGACACGATACCATGGTGACAAACATTTTCTCAATCAATCGAGCATGTTTTCATGTAATGCTAAGCTAATACGTATCCAACAACACTGCAGCTCTGCTTCAACTTTTCATTACATTTCCCCTTTAAGCAATTCGGAAATGTACTCAACTCTTCAAACTGTACTGAAACAAATTGTTTGAAAGCAGCACCGAGAGTCACCATTTTTTTGAGCCTCACAAACGAGTTATTCTTGTTCACCTCTGAAATCCAAAAATGCAAAGAAAAAAGGTTCAGGCTATTGTGATGATCTCAGCTAGGTGAGACAACAGTGAGGTGAGAAGAAAAGCACTTTCAATTCCCTCTTAAGAGGAAGTGGTGCTTTTTTTTTGGTCCCTTCTTGCGCAACAATTGAATTCCTTCGCCGATTAACTGGCAAGATTGATTCTCAGCTATAGCAGCATAGACTGCAAGTTTTGATTTGAGGGTTGTAATCAACCTTTGATGAAACGATCACAGGCCTCGTGACGATGGTTGAAGCGAGGAAAACGTCATCGTGGTCGCTTACAGTGAAACCCCGCCCATTCTGTTATTACCCCAAGACTTATTTTTGTGCTCATTCTGTAACTTCCTAAAATGCTACAAAATAGTGGCTTGCCTAATAGGAAAGTAGTAATTGCTATCAAAGAAGTATCGTTAAAATGATACATCTCGATTGTAAGTGTCGTTGGGTGAAACTGGTGCAACTGATGATGTTGAATTTAACATTTTCCACGACACTTACGAGTGACATTTTGCGTTTGTGTAGTCGCCCTCCGGCACCGTGAAAAAGAAAAAAACCTTTTTTTTTTTTTTTTTTGCAGCTCCTCCAAACACATGACGCCTTCTAACAAGATGCCGCCTACGCCTGATTATGCCCCGGCCCTCGACGACACCATCGCTCTGGCAGAGAGCCATTTTGTCTGGCCGGTCTTTATAACAAAGAAGCCGCCATCTAAGTGGTTTGAAGTGTGGCCGGGCACACCGGGACGGTCCCGAGGGCGTCGCCACACCTACGCCCAAAGGGCCCGCGGGCAGCTGATGAGGGCGGGCTGCGTCCTGGGCACCTGTCAGGTGCAGAACCTCAGCCATCGCCTCTACCAGCTGATCGGTCGCAGGGGCAGGGAAGACTCCTCCCCCATCCATCCTCGGAGTCCTCACAGCTACGGCTGACATTTATCTCATCCGTTTGCTTTTTGATATATTTTGCATTAGTATTGTTAAACAATTTTACACGCAGTACATTTAACCACTTTTAGGAAATGCTATTTAAGTTATTTATGAAAACATGAGCATAACTCTTATATTTTGTTAATTAATTGTAAATAATAAAACCAGTTTAGGATATTGAGTTTTAACTCCATTTACAAATGGCATAGCGCACTTGTTTATTTTGAAATATCAAACAAGGCCCTTGAGCGCAAACGTTTTTAAAAATAACAACAGGTGGTGCTGTTTTTCTTCACCCCTGTTGGGGGCAGCAATGTTCACTTTACTATCCATTTTCACACATTGCTGGAAAGTGTACGACCTTTTTTTGTGTTAATATACAATACAGTACTTTCTGTAAAATTATAACTGTAGGAAAAACTTTGGTTTCTTTTAAAGAACTTGAACTATAACTAACCATGACAAGTGCCACATGGCAAGCGTTTTCCATCGTCCAAATTTCAACCCTACTGCGTCATAATTCTTTCTTGCCCCATGTGACAACAACTAAATAACAAAGATCAAAATGGTTTTTATGCTTGGAGGAGGTCATGCTTACTTTTCTACATTATCCTTCAACCCTACTGTCAATAAATAAGTGCCTGAAGAGGAGACCAAAGGACAGCCCGACCACAAAAAAAAGCCCACAAACAGCCAAAAGAACAACTCGTGCACTTCCAACCAATCGAAAGAGGGTCGGCATTTTAAATGGAAAAGTAATTTATCCATGCAATCCACATTCTTCACAGCGAGTGTAAGGAAGCCTGAACTGACTGATTTTCTTGGCCTTAACATTCTATGCCTTTGATCTGTATTTTTTTTTTTTAACTTTACAAAGTAGCCTGCACAAGTGACGAGAGATGTTTACCTGAAGTGAACTGTGTTGAGGGGAGAGGAGGAAAAAAAAAAAAAACCACAGCTGCCATTGTGCAATAAAACACAAGTAATTATGTGTGTGTGTGTGTTTATAGATTCTACATCTTGTTTGAGGTGCAATGTTATTGTTTTTAAGAGCGATAATAGCAACATTTATGATCAGGAACACACATGGGGAAAATTACTCTTGTTTAACAACACACAACCAAACACACAAGAGGAAAGTCCAAAGCATCAAATTTGTCAAATGCTAGATTGCCTCTTTCTTAAATTCTTATATTAATCACGTTAATGTTTGAACTGATCAAATAAATGTAAATATCAAACAAATAAGTAATTCACCTGCATTACGGAGGAGTTTGTACGTTTTTCAAAATCGGACTATTTTCAGCGACATTAAAGTTTGAGTTGAGGGTGACAAAAAAAGCACATCGCACATTTCTCGGTGAGGGAAAAACAAGTTACTGGAAAACGTGATCATTGGTGAGATTACATAAACACACAAAAGGTCAAGGTTGAACACAGGCACGACATTTGGTTAAACTGTGACCGGACACAACATATAAATTGGTGACATAACGACAACTTGTCATTGACAAGCATGAGTGTCATCAACTTGGTAAGTGGGCTTCTTCTACAGTCAAAAATACGTGACACGTAAAGCTAAAAGTCTTTCTTTTTTTTTAAACAACTACAGGGTCCAGACCCGTATCTGGCTTTTCAGCCAAATCTGAAACCCGAAACCAAAAAAGAAGACTACAGAAACTTTGCGGCAAGTTAAACACCGTCTTGTCAATGTTTTAAATCCAGCCTAAAATTCAACAAATTTAATGATTATAAATTTTCAGTAGATAAATCCTACCTCTTTTTAACTTTGAAAAAAATAATTCAAAATTTCTTGAGATGGTTTGTTTTTGTTTTGTGTAACATTCAAAATGATATTTAAAAAAGGGAAACGTACAGAATTAAAAATGCCGGGTTACAAATTGGACCCAAGCAAGGAGTTGGGTCAATTTGACCCATATTTGCAATGTTTTGCACAACAATTAAGTTCTATGTGATGAAGGGGGAGAAAAAAAAGCTTCCCACGTTGAACTCGCGCATTTCAGACGGGGAGTGTTGCCGATCATGTGTACAACACATACAAGCTGATGCACACCAACCAGAACGTGGACTTTGTCAAGCGAAAGGTGAGGCTGTTCCCACTAACACACATTCTCTGAATCCAGTTTTTGTAAACTTGATCAATCGATTACCTATTACGTCACTGAGCCTAAAGACTAGAAGTAGATCAACGGTACCTTTGGGTCATCCCCGCAGCATTTGGAATGGAGCAGCTGCAGCCACGCCCAAATGTCCATGATGGACGCCGTCATGTCTCTGGACCAGCTAGTGGACGAGTCTGATCCAGATGTGGACTTCCCAAACTCCTTTCACGCCTTCCAGACGGCCGAGGGAATTCGCAGGGAACACCCGGACAAAGGTATGCAATCACAAATCAGATGAATAAATAATAACTGAATAAATAAATGCTACTCACCATTGTGACGCCAGACTGCATCATGGAGGTCTTTTTTTTTTTTTTTCAGACTGGTTCCAGCTTGTAGGTTTGATTCACGACGTTGGGAAGGTCTTGGCGCTGTGGGGAGAACCTCAGGTAAGATTTTTTTTTTATTTTTATCTAATGTGTGTAATTTTTACAGGACATTAGAAAGAATTTTGAAAACTGTCTTCATTCTCACCACATTTGCTGAGATGACTCTCAGACAGGCAATTATTAACGATGCAAATTTTCAAAACGGACCTGGGAGATACTTTACGTGCATGGAAAAAGTCTTAATCCTTGTCCACAGTGGGCGGTGGTGGGCGACACGTTCCCCGTGGGCTGCGCCTTCCAAAACTCCATCGTGTTCCGCGACAGCTCCTTCCAAGACAACCCGGACGACACAAATCCCAGCTACAAGTAGATATTCTCCCGATAAAACTGACACCTAAACACGGGATTCGTTGTCAAGGTTTGATGGGCCGATTTTGACTGAAATGAAGTCGAGCAAATTTTTGTATGCCGTTGCAATTTTTATTTTGACTGAGATATTTGTCATTTATTTTGCTTGTTTTCTTCAGCTCGAAATATGGAATCTACAAAGCAAATTGCGGGCTTGATAATGTTCTCTTGTCCTGGGGTCATGATGGTGAGGACAATTCATCATATTTTTTTTTTAATATTATGCATTAAACTATTTTTTTGTACCCCAGAGTACCTTTACCGCGTTCTGCAGTTCAACAAGTGCAGCATCCCCGAGGCGGTGAGTAACACGCGGTCGCCGTCACATGTGGACTCGACGTCACGCTATGTTTGTGTGACCTCCACGTAGGGTCTCAACATGATCCGCTACCATTCCTTCTACCCATGGCACTCCCAAGGCGACTACATGTACCTGTGTGACGACAAAGACCTGCAAATGCTTCCTTGGGTGAAAGAGTTTAAGTGAGCTGCGTACAATTGGTTTGATGCAGTTATTTGTAAATCAGGTTAAAAAAAAAAGTCAAATTTAAATGTAATTGAAAAAAGTAAAAATGTAATATACATTAATAATTTAATTAATTTTCTAAATAATGAATTATTATTATAAACATTGGGAAAATCCTAACTAGCTAATAATTTTAGCTAATACTAGTTCATTCGTGTGCGTTTTCCCTGCAGCAACTTTGATCTCTACACAAAAGTGGCCGAGCTGCCCGACATGGAGAAGCTGCGTCCGTACTACCAATCGCTGATCGACAAGTACTGTCCCGGGATATTGAAGTGGTGAAACCTGCCACTGAACAACAAATTCTTTTTTTTTTTTTTTTTAAATCCATGCTCATTTCTACTATTTAGTAGCTGTATTTTTTTTTTGTGTGGACAGTATGAACGAGTTATTGGATAAAAATATCTTTCAGGACAATCATTTATTTTCTTTCATTGTTTTTGTGTAAAAAAATGTTTTTTTCTGTGTGTGTAGTGCACACACAGAAAAGGCACATTTGTGTTTCGGCTTTGACAACTTTCCGGGTTCATGATGGCTGTTCACAAGTGAGTGTTTTCCCGAAATATAATTAAATCATCCAAAGTGCATGTACACAAGTGA
Organism: Syngnathus floridae; assembly: GCF_059516105.1. NCBI lineage: Eukaryota > Metazoa > Chordata > Actinopteri > Syngnathiformes > Syngnathidae > Syngnathus > Syngnathus floridae. Next base: position 16,012,333 of record NC_142418.1, read on the forward strand.
GCCGAAACAGGAAGTACAAATATATACACACACATACCTCTTTGCTCAATTTGGTAACATCAGCCATTTTCTCTCACATTTCTTGGGCTTCTGACTCTTCTTCCTTCTCCTCCTCTTCATCATCATTGGTGACACCATCTCCGTCGTTCTCCTCAACATCCTCCACCTCATCATGATCTTCATCATCCTCGTCTACCGTCTTCTTCACATCGGGCAGAATGTCTTTCTGATCGGAACTGTCCGCGGCGTGTTTTTGTCCCTTGGGCATCGCCAGCAGCAGGCACAAGGTGGCGCTGCAGCCGACCAGGGTCCAGATGAGCTCCGGAGCGGGGACGCCCGACACCTGGGCGCGCATCCACCGCACCGCTCGGGCCACGGTGGAATTCACCTGGCGGCGTGAAGACGACTTGTCCTGCCAAGTTGTTATTCAGACGTTAATAAGTCCTCAGGTACTAAATGTGTGAGTGAGTACCTTGAGTCCATGTTGATCCAGCAAGCTCTCGAGGAATGGGTGGCCCAGATGTACTACGGGATAAAATTCTTCATTGTAGACCCGCCTCCACCAACGCTCCGGGTATGATCTACACACAGGGAGCAGTGTGTTATTCACTTTTTGTAAGAGAGGCAATTGTGAGTAATACAGACCCGTCCTCTTTGGGTTGCGTGAACCAGTATCTGTAGCGGTGGGCTCGCAGGTAGGTAGGGGGCTGCTGGTGGAAAGGGTAACGAGTGATGTCCGTCTGGATCAGCTTGATGACTAGCAACACCAACGTTAGGAGACATTGATTGTGTATACAAGTCGGAGAACTAGACATATTTGAAAAACTACCAGTTCCTAGTGAGGCGTCGTCGTGCAATGGTTGACAAGTTAAATTGTTAGCAAGCGTAACAAGTAGTTGTCAACTTGTGTAGTTTAGCCTCATTAGTATTCACATATGTCAAGACTGGATAGTGATGACACTAGTGATGTAAGAAAATGTGACAGGGGATTGGGTGTAGCCAGGCGTGCAGCATATTTGACATTTTAAGCAGAGCGACTAGATGCAAATTTTATTTTCAGAACCGGCCGTACCGTCCGTCTTGCCCTGGAGCAGTCGGTACACGAGACTGCTGAACCACGGTGCCTGTGTGTTGTCCCCGAGGGCAGCGAACCACATCTGCCAGTCCAAACGGGGTTGGTGGGGCGTCACCACCGGGGGCGGAGCGCTCAGATTGCCAGGTTTGTACATAAAGTCGATTTCCTGCAAGGGGAAGAAAAATACGTGCCATAAAAAATTAACAGTAATATAGATAATAAATCAATATGTAATAAATACATTATTATAATTACAAATGTTAATCCACCCCTTCATCTCTTCTCTAAACTTAATTTTTGAGGAATTTAATGCAGCTGATGGTGGCCAGACGTTGAGAAATTCTCTGCTGCCACCTTGTGGTCGAACACCCAAAGCGCACTTGAAAATCAAATTTCTGCTCACAATGTAAAGACCAATTGTGCTCACTACTGTACATTTATATTCAGAAAGGTCAAACTCCTTTTATGGGGCACTTTATAGGGGACAGGAAGTGGTTCTGGTCAAAGAATAAATTTTGCTCCTCTCACCGTCCAGGTGATGCCGTCGTGACTTCCCTCTAGGACGACCTCAGGCCGCCCGCCCACGCCAGTCATCCTTCGGAACAACCCGTAGGAGTTAACCAGCTGGTAGCGATCCACCAGGCTGTACACTTGACGCACGCCGGGCCACAGCTTGGCATTGGAGTCATATTCTATGTAGGTAAAAGGCATCTGCAAAAAAAAAAACATTTCTCACAAATGGACAAAGATATTCAGCAATTCAAAGTATTGGCTCCGGCGTCACAGCCGAGTCATGGGCGGAGAAACTGCGTAGCGGCTCATAACCAAACTCATAACTCACTCACAGAGATGTTGTGGGAAATTTGCACCAAAATTTTCCATCCCTCATAGATACAAACATACATTTTCCATAATACATCCGCAATTTTATGCTTCCAACAGCTTGGAAAGCAATTTGTTGAGGTTGCTTTTCAGATAATGCAAGCTCCACACTTTGAGTAGAACTTCGACGTGTCCTGATACTTCTGACCAGCGAACCCTCAACTCACCAGACTGATGGTGAACATGGTGGCCGCGGCAGCAGCAAACAGCATCCACTGAAGTGTAGACCAGAACCTCCTCAAGAAACCAGAGACACATGCACACCTGCGGAGAAACATTCCAGTTTTTAAACATCACAACTAATCACCCTCACAGAGAGGTGGTACCTGAACATGGCCGTGACAATCTCCCAAGTGAGGGAGAGAACACCAACCCACACGCAGGGGAAAGTGACACTCTTTAAAAAGTTGTTAAAGTGGTGGTAGGTGAAAGCTGAAAGAATTGGGGGGAAAAAAAATTAATTTTGCATGTCTTCAGCAAAAGACCAAGTGTGTAGTACCCGTTTTAGAAGTGATGGCTTTGGTCGTCGTGTCCACTTTCAGGTCGAAACACACGATGGCGCCAAAGATAACCATAGAGGAGACAGCGAGCTCCAACATGTAACACGGCCAGGACCACAGTTTGGAGTCTAATGGAGGACATCATGTATGAAATAGTATTATCCCAAGAAAACTGAGGTCAATTTTTCACTTCAGTGTGACCCCTCTTTAAAGAAAAAAAAAAACATTTCTCGTCATCTCCTTTAACTCACCTTTGTGTTCATTGGGTTCTGCTGTGCGCAGCCAGAAGCGCACATGCCGGTCGTCCAGCAAGGACACGCAAAGCGCCAAGGTCAAAAGGTTAAAGAAGTTGTAGTTGCCTGACAAAATGATCAGCACTTGCAGCATCACCTGCATAAAAAGGTGTGTTAAGTCATTGAAATGACGTTGGAAAATTTTCTGCAGCCAGCCCAGACACGTAGCGCCGCTCACCTGCAAGTAAAAAGCGCCGAGTCGGAGCCTGCGCAGAGGACTGAAAAAAAGTAGCGGCACGGCGATCTCCACAACGAAGGCGCCCACTACGCTCAGCTTCTGCCACCACGCTGGCAACTGGTGGGCAAACCAAGCCAGTGGGGTGGGAATGCACTGGGTTTCATAGTGGTAATTCAACGCTGGTTCACATAAAAGGGAGTCATACACCAAACATGAGTTTACTCCTGCCAAAAATATTTTGAATAATTTCTGAGTGAATGGTAAATGGTGTCGTACCAGTTAAGCCCCACCAAGTTGGACAGCGTGAGGTGAGCTTCACTACTCCGGAGGCAAACATCAGACGGAAGAGGAGCCACCGGATGAGCCAAAAGGTGATGCTGTCGTGCTCTCGGACGGCTCGAGACCCCCTGATGAGAGTCAATGGAGCCACCAGGATGCAGAGGAAGCCCGCCTCCAGGAGCAGGTTATCCCTGGGAGAGTAAATACCAATAATTAAACTGGCCGCCATTTTATGAGCGTGACCACTCACCATTGGAAGTAGAGGAACACCTGCCCCACCTGCCACACAAGCAAAGTGAGAAAAATACCACACACCACATTTTCATGTTCAGCAAAACGACAACATTACCTGGTACATGGACAAGTACAAAGCCCAGAGGCAGAAGAAGACCAGGCTGTCTCGCAGCGCCGCCACCAGTGTGGCGGCCAGGCTGAGCGCCGCCCCGACCAAACATAGCAACTCCATAGCCGTGTGCGTGTCAAGGCCCAGGTGGGGGCTCAGCCATAGTAGGGTGGGCGAGGCCAGAAGTTGCTCTCCCAGAGGCTTGCCGCTAAAACGGAGCTGCTTACGAGCCGGTAGGAGACCATCGTTGCCATAGAGACCTGTAAAATCACCAAAGAGATTGATTTTGATAAATAAATAAATAGGTGGATTTCCGAGCGTGCTTTGCACTTCTTGTAAATGGTTGTTACTTTTTATTTACTTTGTTGTGAGTGTGTTGTCTTTTTATGAAGAAAAAGAGGAGGAATTTCTCCCTGGAATTTGCCAGTGTGGTACACTGGGAATTGTGGGTAATGTAGTTTATATCTGACTCAAGTATGTGTCCTCAGATTAGCTTGTGTATTTTGATTAATGTTCTCGTAGCTTCGCTTTTCAAAGTAAGGGAGTATTCCAGAACCTCCCCGAGCCACGTACGCCGCTGTGAAGAGTTTTTAAACTAACATTAGCAAGAAAGCTCGGGAAAGCCAACGACCGACAGTATGGCATTCTTCCCTTCCCCCATGAAGTTGTCTTACCTGGGATTTGCACGTAGAGCGAAACAAATGCAATCAAATAGATGACCGCCATGCACCAGAGGAACATGCGCCGTGGCAAAACGATTTCCCCCATGTTTGGAAGTGAGCGTGATGATGGGCGGGACGACGGAGTGGCCGCGGGACGTTCAAGTAATTTACGCCCGGGGAGAACGCGAAATAGCCGGGTGCGTTGATGGTGAGACTCACTAGCGACACCCACCGACACGGAGGATTTACGCCGACTCCTCGCGAGAAAATGACAAGATGTCGCGAGATAACACATTCAGTACACAAAACGTACCTGCCTCAAGAGCGCTGTTTATTGGAAATTAATAAAAGCATAGCTTGTAAAATGTTATTTGACGTTTATTTTTACCTTATAAATATCAACACAGTCTCATCTTTGTTTGACTGAGTTTATTGTGAAAGCTTTAGTCAAGCATTACAAGTTTATGGCTGATAAAATTTGGCCTGCATGCTTCTAGCACATTCAAGTTTTGACACAAAAACAATAAAAGTCACAACCTGGTTTTCACCCCAAGCAAATAAACAGATTTATAGTACCACTAATCCCAAACAAGCATTTATTGCACTTACAAAAATAATAATTATAATAGTAAATGATTAGAGAGCAAAATTTACAGCCTGCTAGAAAAAAGGAAAAATCATGAACAGAGACAAAAATCAGTAGCAGGATTAGGATTTAGACTAAACATGTAAACAGCAGCGATGCAAGCTGAGCAAAGACATTATAACTTTAATAATAAACCATGGTTACTTTGAATATATTCCATTTTGAGCTATTTTACCAATTGTCAATCTTATAAATCGCAGCAAACAGGCCTGTGACTTTTTTTTTTTTACATACAAGAATTGAGGTTGGTGATGCTTTCTGGGAGCAAGACAGTACAAAATAGACTTGACAAATTTGTGTATGCTCAAGACCGTCGCTTTGAAATACTCCCACTGAAATGTGGACGTTAAACACTGAATGAGAATCCAAGTGCATTAAAAATATCCCTTAGAACAATGACTGAAACAGGTACACACAAACCAACAGGTGGGTCAAATTTGAGTTAAGGTCTGATTATCGGATCTCTCTAAAAGATTATCCTGAACGACTGATTGAAATGTTTACTTGCGAGATTAAAAAGTGTATTGTAGTAAAAATCTGTTGACCAGTGTAACTGGCTGTCTCATGCTTGAAGTGATTTTCTTTGATCCAGATTCGCTTGGAAACCTCTCAGAACTTGATGAGATCGGTATTTGCGTACCCCGCTTTCGACGAGTATGTGATTGTAGGTTACCAAACCGAATGATGCTGCGGTTAAAGCAGGCAAATGTTTGGCGCTTCTTTGGCCTGTTTCAAGCAACTGTGGTGGAAATACATGACAAAAAAATCCATGTCAGCAATTGTCATTTTCTTTTGTGCGTATGTGTTGATTATTATGACCAGCATCCGAACTTTGGGATATTTCACAAAATTAAGGCAGGCGAAGACTGCTCCGATTTGGACGGCTAGCCTGTATGTGGCTGAGTGAGGGAGGGCAGGTGTCATGAAGCCCCTTCCATTGCACTGGTGCACGCTTGCCCGAGGTTTGTGGCGGATGACGTGGACTCCTGATCCGATTCCCGCAGACAGATGACGGCGTCGCCACTCACGTTGATGAGACACTGAGCCTGTTCGACAAAAGGGTGGATTATACCACCGAAACAGGAACGATTTACTTTGTGTTTATGTACCTGGTTCTTATTGGGATTCTCCATCAACACGCACTCCTTCATGCTGTAGGACATGACGGCGTTTCCCCCCAAAGCTGCCACGTGGGCACGAACCATGGCGAACACCTCTGCGATGAACGAATGGAGGAAGCCGCTCACGCCGCCTTCCTGAAAACGCACAAGATTGGCTGCGCAATTTTTTTTAAAAGGGTGGGGGGGGGGATTCAAGTCATTTTGTCCGTACCTCTCGTAAGGATGTGGTCTCTCGAATGAAGAACATGTTGATGATGCCCAAGTATTTTACCACACGCATACTGGGAAGGAAGGATAACGGCGTCATCTTCACCACGGTGACCGAGCTTCCTCCGAATGAGCAGCGGTTGGAGTGCAGCGAGCGGGACCGGTTCTCGAACAACGGGCTGGAGCGCTCCAGAGATGAGACTGGAGGTTCACAGATCAAAAAGCCATGTTGCGAACGGCAGCTCGTTTGGTTGCTAAAAGTTGCTGACCGAAGTTGCATGATGACTGATTAATCATCCGAGCAAAAAACTATTTAAAAGTTCTGGTTTATTTATAATTATTATTATTTTAGGTAAAAAAATAATAAAACAGTTCCTTTTTTTTTTGGGTGGAGGTTGTCTATATTGGGATTACTGTAATGAAAACTGACACACATTTTGAAGCAGCAAATGAGCTTTTCGACTCAAACACTAAAAGGCTCTTTAGTGTTTACGAAAGATGAAGTGATAAAAAAAAAAAAAGTGCCTGTGTATGTGACTTGCAGTCATGCAGTCGTGTGGATGGTGCGGGTGGCCAGACAACCACTTTCCATGCGTGACAGGCGGACAAGACAGTTTACACAGTGTCTGCAGACAGACACACGGACCTGGGAACAGCTGAGGTGTACGTTTACAACGTGACTTTTTGGATCTTGGGGCCAGGTGACGTCACGGACAGAGACAGCTATGAACCGAGGCGAGCACAATAATAACGTAAAAGCCAGAGCGCAAAATGGCAACTATTATGGCTCGTGTCAATCGAGAAGGAAAAAAAAAAAAACAAATAAAAACAAAGCTTTCAAAGCCACTGTGGATCCTTTGCGTCACACAGAAGACAATATAATGAATTATTATTCATACAAGATTTCTTTGTGTAGGTCTGCCTAATATTGCGACCTGGGAGTGCAACTACTATAAATTTACTATCATCAAAAAGCAAATTACTGATTGGATACATTCCAAAGCGGGACAAAAATAAAAAAACGGCAATTTAATTCCTACTGCTCCATCGCGCAGCAGCATGCATGGACGTTTGTATGACATGTGCGTTTGTGTACGTGTTGTGTATCTTTGGCCAGCGGAGTGTGCTCGAGACTGTGTCCTACTTGTCTTAACTGATCCTCGTCTTATGGTGTGAGCTTTCAGCCTAAGCAGCTCTAGCCAGGTGCTGCATCTGTCTGCAAAGGAACCGTAATCAACGGAGGCAGCTGGAGAGAACACATACAGAAAAACCCACGACCACACAAAAGACAACAAAGAAAAAAAAAAAAAAACACAGAAACAAAAAGAAGAACAGAAAAAGAACACAAGTGGATGAGGTCTGGAGCGGTGCGGGATATTTCTGTCCGACACATAAGGATGGTCATTTTAAAAAAAAAAAAAAGGGCCTGTGTTGTATTTGTGGTAGCACGAGGGTCGGGTGCGGAGTGCGTAGGTATGAAAGTGCGTTGTGGGCGGGGCTTACTTACCTCTGGATGACACAACACTACTTGCTGAGACACCTATGCAGGGGACACACAGACATCAAAATCTTCCTTTGCATTTCATTATATGTCCATTTATATTCCATGACCAGATATACACTGCAGTTTCTTATTCCCAGCTACAACTGAATGTAGATTCAAAAGATATTCAACTTCATTTTTTTTCTACCACTGGAGAAGAAGCAAATCTGAATTGTCTGACTTGAACCGTGCAGTGTAAATCCAGTCTGAGTGCTCAATCTAAAAAAAAAAAAAAAATTCTATTTTCCACTAGGCTCACGACAGACCAAACTCTGCAACCTGACGTGACTGAGCAATTTACCTTCCGGGTGCACAATAACCAGCTGATTTTGGCAGAGTTTTGCAGCCGGAGTGAGTAAACAGACTGTACCTGAGGTGTTAGTGGAGGAAATGGGTGACCAAGCCTGTTAGTGAAGCAAAAGGGGTGCTTGAGATGAAAACTTGACCTCTACCTGAGGTTTTTAATGGCGGCTGCGTGTTGGTGGAAGGGCCGTCGGCGCAGAGCTCCAGAGGGAACTGCAGCTGTTCTTCCGTCTCACTCGACCCTGAAACACGTATTATTCAGACGTTCAAAGACAGAAACTACCCATCAAAGTATCATTGTATTATATATATTATAACTCGAGTACTTGACTTTTAAGAGACCAACCTTGGGTGATGGGCTTGTCCGCTGGCTTCTCTTGAGTCTGGTCTTTGTCGAACGTCATGGCGACCCCCGTCACGGCGACCTGCCAAGCGGAAGTGGCGGCGTCACGGGTAACAGAGGCTACGCAGACGGGCAGATGTTGGCTCACCTGTATGAGCTCTTCTTCTGGCACTGCCACGGTGAAGTTGAGATGACAAATACAGCAGGGGATCATAGAGCGCAACTTGAAGTAGAAACTCTGGAATTAAACACAATAAAATGAGCGTCTTATTTTACAAACCGTTAAAAATGTTTGCTTATTAAATAATGTTTTTTTTAATGGTGCCACTGGATTTGTCATACACACCTTCAGCAGGTTCTCACACAGGTCAGTGAAGATTTTGTTCAAGCCTTGATTGGTGAGATTGGCATTACTCAACCTTAACACCCTCACTGATGTAAACATCTGGAAGATAGCAACCACAAGTTACATTTAAACTGCTAACACCTTCAGTTTCCTTTTACCACGCCACATGGAGGATGAAGCTATGGGACGAGAGTGAGACCTGTATTCCCGAAGTCCAGTTGTAAATCCCAGGCATGGTCTCAGTGTTGCAGCTGTGGAACCCTTTTAAATAAAAAAAAAAAAAAATGTGAGCAGGAGATTAAGGATCAAAATTTGTGTTTTGATGATGACGACGACTCAGTACGCATACCCGTGGGAGGCGAGGCATCCATGAGTAGGGAGTGAATATCTTCCACGGCGTCCGTATCGTCAATCTACAACAGTGGTGGACAAACGTCAGTGCTCAAGGACCACATTTGATTTTTTCTTCAAATATATCTGTGTCATTAAATTGGCTACACTTTGACAGCAACTCACACACCTCCAGGACAAACGCATCCTTCTTGCCGTGAGAGAGGTCCAGTTCTGACAGTTCGTCTGAGCTTTCCGAGTGGGAGCGGAACAGCCTGTTTCGTTGTCTGGCTTCGGGAATGGGAGAACCCACCACTTCTTCTGTGAGCTCCTACGAAACAAGCAAACAAAAAAAAAAAAACTGAACTAGTGTGAGTAGTTGAATAGAACACCACTGCACTCCCCACCTCCAACAGTAGAGGGACTATGTTAATACCCCGCCACATGCTCGCTCAGGTCCCCCCCATCAGTCACTGCACGGCTGGTGTTAATTTGAAAACAGATTTGGAGCAGTAGTGTCTCACATACACACACACACCATGAACACATCTACAGGGTGAATGGGCATGGAAGATGGTCATAATTAACAACAAGTCACAACGGCTCAAGCCTCCTGCCACAGGAGGCAACTGAGTTGGGTTAACCCGCTTGCTCCCAAACGTTCCCGCCCACCCCCGAGTTAAACGGCTGTCACAAAAAGGGGTGAGGTGTTGGTAGAGGCTGACAAGAGTGAAGCGTTTGTCATGCGTTGACGCGTCGCACAGCGATCAGTACCATGTCTATGTCGCCGAGCGCCTCAGGGTCCAGGGTAAATAATTTCTTTAATGACCAGAGAAAGATAAAAGGGGTAAGATTATCGTCCCGGGACGTACAGTAGACAGCAGATCAATCACAGAGGACTTTGGATGACTTGAAGGCACAAAAAAAAAAATGTTTCTAGCAAGCGTACACACGAGGAATCGACTCACACATTTGTGAGGAATATGATCATGAAACATCTCACCGGTGGAGTGATCTGATAGATCTCTTTGTTCTTGGCGATGGCGTCGTTGATCCTCTTCTGGATGGTTAACATGTGGTGCTCGTTGCTCAGGTCGCCCGGAGTCTTCCCTGCGATCTGAATACCTCCCGGGGTAGGGAGGGCGGTCAGGTACACGCCTGTGGCAGACTGAACGCACCAAGTTACCACCAGGTGGCACCATAGCAATACAGCGAATAGGCAAATTTTTCTGTAAATAAAGATTTGATTGATATGCAGGTATTCAATATGAAGTGGACATCATAAATAATAATAAAAAGTGGACCTACAGCCAGACCCAGCAGCATGTTCTCGCCAACGCTGATCTGTATATGGAGGCCAAAGAGCGCGTTCATGCTGTGCAGCTTCAGCTTGTTCATCAACTGAGTGTGCAGTTCATATTCCATAAAAGGAAGGAGGTTGGAGATGGCCGTGGCGTTCACCTCCCCTTGAGCTCGCTTCTTCAGCCGGCACAGTCTGCGAGGTGGCAAACGCTGGTGTTAAGTCAATGGATGGACGGCTTGTGCTTCCATCCTGGTTGCTTGGAGGTATCATACCTGGCTTGAATGAGACAGCCTTTCCCAGTGACGGCTGCATCTGACGGCAAGTCGATTGTTGTGAACAGAACATCGGGGACCTAGCAAAAGCAGAATTGAAACGAAAGAAATGAGTGAATCATCAGGTTCATAAAACCTGCAAGCTTTTATTAGGACACATTCACTGATGAACAACATCAATGAACTTGAGACCTTTTGTCTTCTGCAGAGGCAGCAGTAGGTGAGCTGAGCGGGAAAGGGCATGTTGAACTCATCGTACGGTATGTGACAGAATCCGCAGCTGGAGGGAGACGACTCCTCAAACCTGGCGAAAGCCACGATTCGCTGTCAATTTCAAAAGCTCTCTCTAAAAATCACGGATGTTCTTATCGGACTTTTAGTACAAACTGGAAATCAACCTGTGGTCCATGCTTGCGACATCCAAACAACCTTCTCGCATGTAGCGGGGATTCAAGATGGCCGCCGTGCCGGAGGCGGACAGGATGCACACCTCCTCACTGATTTTAGAGGAGGAGGAAAATGAGATGGCTAGAAAATATAGATTTGACTTGTGAAGAGTTCCTACCAGATGCTGGTGCTCTCGCTGTATCCAACGACGGCGTGGCAACCGAGAGCTTTGGCGTGAGACTTGATCTCCTGTCGTATCTCCTCCCACCAGGCGTCGCGGGTTTCTGGCTCATCTGGGGGGGGAAAAAAGAAGAAGAAAAAAAAATCAAGAATTATGAACCACTGACTTTCCCAAGACATCAAAAAGCAAACATGCCACCATGATATCGGACACACATCTCTCTGGTGTGGTCTCACTTTGTTTTCTTGGCGCACCAGAAAATAAAACAGGCAACTTGTATTTTCTGGTTATTTGTGGAGTACCGCTGTGTTTTCAAAGCAGGACAAAATGAATGGTCATCATTTTGTGGAAGAGTGTGACAATGACAGTGATAATGATGAAGGCAAATTAAATTGAAAGATTTGACCTGTAACTGCTTGTACGGGGTTCCTCGGTTCATGACATATATTAATAATAATAATTATTATTAATATTAATATTATTATAAGTCTTACCTGCTTGTTTGTTTACATCATGGGTGCTTTTGACATACTGTATTTTTTTTTCAAACATAATCTGTTTCATCCACAGTTTTTCCAGCCAAATATTTTATAATAATTACAACTTCACTATCACATTATTGTAGATTATTGATGGGCTACGGCGTGGTCATAAACAGAGGACCCCGTATCTGTGTATAAAATATTAGATAACATTGATCCACTCTCCATTCAATCGGCCACATTGACAGAAAGGAGATTGTTTGTGTGGCTGAATATGGAGAACTCTGAATTATGAAAATAATATATAACCAAGCCTTCATCATGTATGGGTGTGTTTCAATAGTCTCATGAGGCTTCGATCTAATATCTAAACACTTAAAAAGTAAAAATGTTGACGATGCCTGACTTAGTTCTGTTTTCCGTCACAAACTGGGAGCTCCATCAGAGTATTGAGTCGCACCCCATGGGTCCACATGCTGACTGAGATCAAACTCGGGATTATTGGAATGGAGGGAAAAAGAATCAAAGATGAAGTGAAGAAATGAAGAGACCGAATGCCAGACATCGAGGCCTCGAGCGGCTTTCTGCCAACCCGAAGCGGACTGTCACACGTGCACACTCACGACCATGTGCACGCTTATGGGCAGAGGAGGGCCATATTCATCCACGGGGGCTAAAGGTCATCATTGCCCCCAAAGCACACATCTTTCTTTCCATCCCAATCATGCGTTGGTTTTCCAATTGATGAGAAACTGCCAGACTTTCTTTCACCCGTCGGATCCTCCCTCGGCCCAGTTGGTTAGAAGTGCACATGCCTGCTCAGCGGTTATTTGTCAATCTCCAACGTCTCAACAGGGGGCGGTGTGGAGGGGAGGGAGGCACAATGCAGCTTGAGGAAGCATTAGAAGAACGTTAAGGGAGAGCTGCAGTTGGGATGGGGGTGCGGAAGGACGGATTTATCAGGCCAGGCTGGGAGGGGCACAGCGCATGCTCGACTCAGCTCCACAAACGAGCGCATTCGCACACATTCACGCAGATCAAGAGAGAGGAGATGACAGCTCACTGAGTTTTCTGCAGGGCAATCAGTGAATTGTTCAATTTCAAATGGACAACAAAAACCAGCCTCCACATCACTGAGCTGCCAAAACTCCCGTGGGTGAGATCAGTAAAAGAGGGGAGGGGGGTGGGCAAATACCTGCCGTGACACTATTCCAGTCTAGCAGTTTGTACGAGCGCGTGTTACCCATGGCTGGGCCACGTCACACCATTAGTACGGGAAAGAGAGAAAGAGAGAGAAAAAGAGAAGATACAGTCCAACAACACAACAGTAGCACTCCATGAGGTGGACATTAAACAGACAGCGCCCGCCGCCTACTTTGCGCTCGCAGAAATAATACAAGAATGGCGAGACAGAAGGGATTATTTTTTTTTTGCCTCCAGGTATAAACGGATCAGACGATATCAAGCTATGATATTAATGAGAATCAATATTATATTGATATTGTGTTCCGCTGAATCATTTAAAAAAAGACACGGCAACATCCCAAGAGTTCAAAGGTCATCAACAGGCTTTCCACATCAGTTCATGTCAAGTTACTTAAAGAAAAAGCAAAAAAATAATAAAAAAAAGCCATAAGTTGTTCAGTAAATTAATCGTTCAATACATATGGTACGGAAACAACAAGCAAATCACAATTGAAAAGTGAATTTTTTTTTGACATTCTAACTATAGAAATTAATCTTAACAGTTATGTCACAAGATAACTAACCAAGCCAGCCTTCAGCAATCAGAACTACACATAATTTAATTGGGCTTACAATAATGACAATTAAAGTGAAAAGTCGACTAAAACTTTATAAGCTGTGCTCAGTAGACATACCGGACATTTAATTGGGTACACCGGCAAAATTCAATCAAATCCAATTGAGGAACCCAAAAGATTTTTCCACACACTACATCTGCCTAAAAGTTCCAAAACGTCTAAACAGTATGCCGGCTGCAGCCAAAATCAGCACACAGAAGCAACAGCAGAAGCAGCGGCAGGCAAAAGACGGGAGCCATGCACCATTTGACAACAGAGCGCCTTAGCTCTATCACACACACAGTAACACGGCAGGCGACGACACACAACGGCCGGTTCAAAGACACGCCAAGGTGCCGGTTGCCCTTGCCGTTAAACCCGGATGCTAGCTTCTGCTAACCAACAGCAGTCGTCTGTGACCAGAAACACTTTTCACCCGTGTCACGTACGAGACTTTCATCCTGTGACTTTACAGTAAACAAACAAGGCAAAAAAAAAAAAAAAAGACTCAACACTGACTGATTGCGTCACTAGACAACATTAGTTCATGATCTCACCGGGATTGTGTATGCGGTCCAGCAGTTTGACCGAGCGAGCGCTGACAACTCCGCCCACGTGGACCAGAAAGGCAGGTGGGAAAGACGTCAAGGTGAAGAAAGGGAACTCCTGGAGACAAAACACAAATACCACTTATGTCAAACAAAAGCGTGATGATTGTGTAAGTGTAGCTAACACAAGGTTTAGGATGGGAAAAATTCACTTTGCCATCCAAACGCTTCTACGTCTTCACTTAAACGGATTCTAAATGGGCAAACTCGGAGAAGATGGAAACCTAAACCATACTTGATAAGTTAGTTTAGGTTAGGAATGTACCAACATGCAACAAGAGTGGCGCAAAATGCAAATTCTCAACTTGCTCCAAACCTTTTTGACCTTTCGAGTAGATCTGGAAGAGACTACAATTCTTCAACGTCAGACAAGGAGATGGCAAATCCATGCGTTTGAAATAGCTGCTGAGCTTCTTCTACATTGCAGTAATGTCAACTCGACCAACCATGAAAGTGCATGGCATGAATTTGTGTTGTGGACAAACAGGATTAGGACCATGAATCATTTACTGTCTTCTAATCCGTCATGGAAAATGGGACATCAAACATGACTGACAGCTCGTCCGGGGTTTTGAATGAGATGATGTGGTGAGCGTGCTCATTCCTGTCTCGGGGAAAGGGGGAGCAGGGAAAGGTTTGACGGAAGGAATGACAGGAGTACAGAAAAGCCACGCGACATCATCTGCAGGTTAGGAATCGGTGGCGGTGCCTGTGGGGGGGGGGAGATGGATAGAGACAGCGATGTGACATACCCTGGCGTTTAAATACAACCCAGAGGAGGAAGCTCCCTGAGAAGCACAAGTGATCGAAAGGAAAGAGAAGGGAACAATGTTTGTTCTTGCGCACACCCATTCCCGGAAAAAAAAAAAAAGATATCTGCGAGCAAAGCACCCTTGTGATGCTCAAACTAAAGCCAGACAAAAATGGGTTTCAATAAATAAATTAATTTAAATAAATTAGAATAAACTAGAATGAATAAATACCGTATTTTCCGCACTACAAGGCGCACCTAAAAACCTCCAATTTTCTCAAAAGTCGACAGTGCGCCTTATAATCCAGTGCGCCTTATATATGGACAAAGTTTTAAAATGGGCCATTCATTGAAAGTGCGCCTTATAGTGCGGAAAATACGGTAAATAAAAATAAATAAATAAAAATAAATTAGAATAAAATAAATGAATAAATGCAACCCCCCCAACAAAAATCTGATTTTAATCCGCTTATTTCCTTTTGTTTGTATAAAACAAAAATTTTTGAAAGTGTATTTGTCATGTTGACTCATCAACGTACCCTCTGCTCCAGAGCAGTCTGCGTCTGCTGTCTGAGGAGCGTCTTCAGGGGTCCCGCCTCCTTGCCAGCACTGCCCCCGCTGCCCATTCCTGGTCAGAGAAGAAAGAGTCTCACGTGACGTCATCGGCAACGGCGTGATGTAAATGTTAGGACTAGTCCAAGCAACGATCTTTAACACACGACTGAGGATTTGTTTTTGTGCGAGCCTTCGCTAACTATCTTTAAAGGAGAAGAAAAGAGAGGAAAGGAGGGGGGGGGTGCATGCGGCAGTCCGGGACACTATCATTGTTTGTTTCGAGAGGCGAGTGAGTTCCCATTCTTTATTGAGCCACAAAATAGGGTTGTGAATTTTGTCTTTTAGCGCTATGTTAGAGAACAGGAAGTTATGCAAAACTGAATTTATTAAAAGCAAAAAACAATCTGAGCCAGGGCTACCAATATTTATGGACGGCACTTTAATTGTATTTATTTACCTATAACTACACATGGCTGACCTAGGATAAATAAATTGACATAAAATTGAATTATTTTTAGCTCAAATCAACTTTATAAAATAATAATTTGTAATAATAATTCAATGAGATTGCATCATTTCCCGCCGCACGCCTGATGATGTCACGACACACTAACGATCACTCAAGTTAGACTTGCCGAGTTAATGGTGAGCGCATTCGCATTCTGCTGTTATTGAGATTCCGTGACGTAAGTGACACACGGCAGCCAAGCTGTACCGGAGGTCCCTAGCAGAAAGTCGTCCGTGAAGGACACGCTCTTTCTCAGCAGAGCAGAGTCAGAGTGGGTGGAGGAGGGAGGGGGCAGGGTGGTATTTCTCAGGGAGGAGCCAGAAGCACCCCCGCCGGCTGAGCCAGAGAAAGATGAGGAGAGGACAGGGGAGCTGGGGCACAGGAAGATGCCCGGCCTGCGTCTCACCGATTGCGGCTCCTCTGAGGAGCAGGGAGCAACCGGAAGGAAAAAAGTTCAGGAAATGAGAAGATGGATATCTTAGAAGAAGGGGGGCACTTTTCCACTGCTTGCTTGAGTTTGGCCTTTCTCTATTTTTGCCATGTCAGCAGTACCAATGGAAACGTGACAACCTGAGTAGGTAGCGTGAAGTGGAAAAAAGGGTAAGAGCTGTCTGAATGTACGACGATATTTATAGAGACATTGTGCTTCTATCAACACATCACCAAAAAAAAAAAAGAATGCACGTGGATCTTCGAGACAGACTAAAATGCGAAAACAATAATAAGAAATAAACTAAACATGGAAAAACACCAGAGAAGCACCTCAGTGTAGTGTTGGAGTGGTGGATAAATGGGGGCGGGGGGGATTGCAGATTGATGGGGGTGATGCCTCATGTGCTTACCCGTCTTGGGCGTCAAACTGAGGTCTGTGTCTGATGAGGAGGACTGGCGGCTGGCTTGGGGAGGGGAGAAGGGGGCAGGAGAGAAGGGGTTGGTGGGGAGGGCTCTGAAAGGGGTGGGCGGGCCGGATGACGAGGGAAGGTCCTCACCAAAAACCGGCCTGGCGGGAGAATATGACACACACACACACGGCCATCAGTCACAGCCTCACCCTGTGTGTGGGTGGAAAATGTTTTGTTTTTTGCAGGAGGTGTGCTTGAGGTGCTTACACGTGGCTGGAGAACAAAAGAGAAAGAAAAGTAACACAGCAAGCATGGGAAAAAGCAAAACAGGACAACGATACAGAAACATAAAGATACATGCAAAAAAAAATAAAAAATAAAATAAAAATGTGATGTTCCAGTGGAGTGAAGCACAGGCCAGCGCTTCTCGTAAGACTCTTGAGGGCTGTATCAAAACAATTCCGTTTTTAGTTTTTCAGGACGGGTGTGGGGCGTCGGTTTAACCGGGACATGACTGGACAGATTTTTAATTTTTTTTTTATTTTTACAATCCGGGACTGGATTATTTCTGTGGGATGGGAATGCAAATCCACCCGTGTCGCCCTCTCGTTTGTATCTGACAATATGGAAAATGACAAGGATATTGATTTACTAGATCTAACAGTTAACCTAGCTTCCATTATTTCTTCTCCGCATTGAAAAAAAAAAAAAGTGTGACATTTGCCCGGTCACACATTTTTAAAATAATCGACTTCCTTTCCTGCCTCTGCATACCGGAGAAGATGAGTGTGGGCACAGAGACAGAGAAGTTCTGGGACAGTCTCTGTGCGCTGCACGCCGAATGCACTGGGCTGTTGTGGGTGGAGCGGCATCCGTGCGCTAAGGGAGACCTGGGCCCAAGAGCACCACACACAGGAGGAGAGGATAAAAAGAGAGACGACCAGTCGCGTTGGCCACACGCAGTGAGAATTGTGTCAGTCCTGGTGCAGCCGGAAGAAGAGGAAAGAAGGAAAGAAAAGCACACGAGAACCTACAACACATCATCACAATAGACGGAGAGAGAGTGGCAAGGTGCCAACAATCAGATCTTTCCCAACCAAGTGAGTCACGTGCACCACAGGGATGGAAACACAACAGACCTAAAAAAAAAACCCAGACAATGGCTTTAATGATCATCCAAACGAGGTTCATTTTACTCCAATGATTCTTTTGTTCATTCTTGGTGTGTCTCCATCCCCGACGCACGGTTACGAGCGCAGGATGATGCATGATGCAGCGAGCCATAGGAAGCAGATCAGAACATGCACGAAAAGCTCGTGAGAATTTCAAGATCAAACTAAAATGCACGCCGACCTTTAGAGGTGCATGGAATTTGTCTCTGGAAAACTATCCAACTGTTCGATGGCTACGTTGACATAAATAAAATCTCTAATACGATCAGAGTTTAGATTCAACATGGAACAGTTGTAGATAAAGATTTGAAAGTTGATGTCACTTAGAAAGGTGATTGCACATTTTAGGTTCATCCTCAAATTCTCCGCTAGGAACTAAATATCTCAGACTTTTTTGTGAACGGTATTCTACGTAGCACTAGCGCATGCAGAGCTGAACGCAAGCAAGCCATGTGTGAGCAAGGGGGTGCATTTTTGGAGTGTATGTTTGAATACTGCAGTGGACACCGTGTGCTGTTTCACGATGCAAAAATACCGAAGTGCACACGCTGGAAGACGGGCATCTTGTCCACACACTCTCCCTCGCGTGCTCGTCAACATGTCAAAACTTGCATGGATTGGTCATGCTGGATGGCTACTCACTCTTTTCCGTCCTTGGAAGGGGAATTGCAGGCATTGGAAGCGGGAGCTGTGTTGGGATGCGTGTGCGCGGTGGCGACGACGGCGGCGCCTCCGGAGGTGGCTTTGTCCAGAGTGCAGGCGGTACCTATGGCCCGCACCACCAGGCCCGACTCTCCCTCCAGGTCGAAACACTGCAAGTAGCCCACCACTGCGTTGCCTCCCATCTCCAGTACTTTGAGACCTATCTTCCTCTGGAGCTCTCCTACGGTCACATGTAGACACCATGTGTACACTTTTGTACCTTTGAAAATAAAAAAAATATTCGTTTCCGTACCGGACATGAGCGAGATGAGCCTCTGGCGAGCTTCATTGGACGCTCGAGGAGTTCTGATACGATCAATCCACTGGTATTCGGGGTCTTCGTTCACCACCAGCTCCTCCACGAAGCCGTGGACCATGGCCGCCCGGTAATACCGCGGAATTGAAGTGGCTGCGAAGTGCAAGTGATACGGTCACACATTATTTCTACGCCTTTTTCTCCACACTTATTATGAAACGATCAAAGCAGTATGGGTCTCTAAAAATCAACACTCTTGAAGGGGCAACATTGAGGGCAGCGTGGTTGCAAACGCACTGCAGAAGAACTTGACTCCACAGGAGGATTGTCTGAAGCGGTTCAAGTCATTGAAGAGCTCCACTTTGATCAGGACATTAATCTCCCCACGGATACCTGCCATTAAATAACAGTTCCATGAGAAAGAGTGCAATATTGAGTAACGCCGATGCGCTATTTGCGTACCGTGGATGGTGTCATAAATTGGGAACCAGCCGGAGATAACAGAGGCAGCCTCGCTGCACAGCAGCGGGTCAATGTCGATGTAAACCTTCCCGATGGCGTCGTTTGCGCTGTATGTGTCGTGGTCCAACACGGTGATCTGCAGCGGCTCATCCTGCAGGTCCTCATCATCGACCTAAGCGTCAACGCAAAGGAATCGAACCATAAATATGTCATTCGCACTTAATAGCCAATGCAAGGGCATCATGTCATGCCAACCCTTTGAGAAAAGCATATTTTAACACATATGGTATATATTCTTTATCTTTTTTGGGGGAAAAAAACTAAGACAGCTGACAGAGCAGTTTTTATCTTCATCCTATACTGCCCCCTGGTGGCCAGGATACTGGAACAGAATCATGGAACGTCACACCAGGCACCGCCTTTTAATAGCATAGGCATGTAAACAAAATAAATATTCTGCATTTTATGCTTTATGTATAAATATGTGGTTGAAAAGTGTTTTGATATGTTTAATGCGTGGATTTTAAAACTTTTAAATTGTTTAAAACTGTACAGAAGTATTTTAATAAAATGTGTGCAATAGAAATGTTGAGAAACAATGACAATGACACTTCTTGGGCATTTTACCTCAAATTTGAACCATTCCGAGTTCCACTGTGGATTGAGGGATTTGGGGAAGACGTCTGTTTTGAATGTTATGTTTCCAAACTTGACCTTGCACGGTAAAGAAATAGAAATGTTATTTTTCAGTTGGGATCACCTCTTAAAACATTTTATAAAGGCATATAATTATAGGGAAACTATACAAAATGTCTCTTCTACTTACCTCTACAAAAGCATCTGTAAGCTCACTGGCTCTGTCCATGACAGGCAAGTGGCGTCCTGCCACAATTTTTGCTTTTAATTTTCCAGGCATGATTCAAATTTAAAATGATCTGTGAACAAAAGAAGTCAGTACTTAATGGGAAAACAAATTGGCATATCTTTCGACAAGGGGCGGGGGGGTCATTTCAGGACCACAGTTGGAAATGACACCTGCGACGGTCCTTAAGTGATATTTCTTTTGGAGAAGCAAAAAACTTCACCCCCCCCCCCCCCCCCCCCCCCCCCCCGTAAATTCAATTCGATTGATTCGATTCAAAAATCGCTTTTCGTGGACTTTTAATGTCCCGGGTACTTAAGTTATATAGAAAAAAGCCCCAAAATATGCCAGCTAGCTCCCTTTAGCCTAGCCATGTTATCCACCTCACTCAAACGGCTCAATTTCAACCCGGTTCCACCACGTTCGGTACAGACCCACCGCAAATCATCCGTCGAAGCCGTTTCGCTCTTACCCCCGGCCTAAGACATCCACAATTAGCTCATCAGAGAGCCGCGGAGGACATTGTCGTTGACAGCCCGTCGCTGCAGAGACCCCCGTCCTCGTCTCGTTCCCATAACACGAGGCGTTTAAGTTCACCAAGCAGGACAACGTTAATGCTAAATTGAATATGCACTAGATATTATGACGTCAGAAGACAATTTTTGGAGTATTGTTATGACATTACGTACGAGTTAAGTTCATTATAACACGACGGGCTAGCATGGTAGCGATAGCGCCCGTGACGATGAATGGAGGTTTAGACAGTGTTGCATTCGCGATCCCTCGAACAGATAGCCTTCCACTCGATGACGTCACCGACTCAAGCTTCCAGTGTTTACATAACAAAACGAAGCATGTTAAATACAAAGTCAAGGTTGCAACACACACATTTATGCAAATCAAGTGAAGTAGGTAGAAAAATCTGCGCGGAGCAACCTCAAGAAAAATCCAGAAGTACAAATCATGTGAAATTAATGGTGGAAAAAAGCAATCATCACATTTATTTTTGATAAATTTAATGGTGACATGTGTCAAGACAGTGCATATACAAGCAGATCCTGGGAGAAGACTATCACATTGTGCAAAAGTCAAAAGGAACTTCCAACATTTCGAGAAAGTACATTTAAATAAAAGGAACTTTTACAGTGCATCCTTGTATCCATAGTAAAAGCATCAAATAGTTGGTCCCATGACAGAACATGACTCAATTGAAACAATGCAACATTACCTTTAAAGCTTATGTAACAAAACTATGTACAATCAGAAAATACAAACACATTTAAAAAAAAAACATGTCTCAGTTCGTACCAATATTACAACTATTGCCTCCACTTGGATAAAACCAGGATTGTTTTCCTGTTTTTAAACAAAAATCCCTATTTTACATCTAGATCATTTTGGGTCAACCAAAGACATCACAAATAAATAAGGCACGTGTAAAAGAGATGAGCAAACAGAGTTAACATCAGATACATTAAAATGCACTCTTAAAAATCCCACAGTAAGGTTTTCTATAATTTATAGCATCCCGCCATCTGCTGACAAAACAGAAAATTGCAAAAAATACTTTCATCTGTGACGTACACTTATGTACAGGCTAGCCAGGTAAGCTAAACCTGATTGGCTTGTACCTTCCTCCGCAGTCAATAGTACCCAGTGGTACCAACTCCGATGTTATCAGTACTATCGCCATGGCGACGAGCTTGACTGGTCACACCGCGCCACCCTGTTGTGCTGATCAGTAGTCACAGCAATTGGAAATTAAAGTGCTCTGGGCGGTCCTAGCGTAGCTTTTGACCGGGTCACTTCAGACGTGATGACTTGCGCGGGTTCCACATGCCGCGCTTGGAGTGGTAGTGGTGGAAGAAATTACGCAGGTAGATCCGCTCCACCTCTAGTCCGGCCATGATGATTCTGCAGCCATGAGACAGCAAGAGGGGGGAAACAGTCTTCAGCTAAGCTAAAATGGACTTCATTTGACCTTTTGTGTCAACAAACCGGTCGATGAGCTCCCAGTCTTCTCCTCCCCAGCTTTCGGTGAACTCCTTGGTGTTCATTCCTCCCACTGCGTCCAGATCAGACTTATAAATGCCCAATAATCCAAAACCTTCTGTCTCCCAGTGACCTGTCAACAAATACGTAAGTTGCTAGCATACAACGTCATCTTTTTTCCCCCCCCAGATGTATACCTCTGGCCTCCAATGGTGTTGCCCCGCAGTCCAACCTCATGACAATAGGCGCAAAGGCCATGAATCCCTCTACGCAATGTTTCCGAATGCTATCTATGATGGAGGGAGGGTAATGGATGTGAAGGTCGCAAAGAAACACAATGCTGTGGTCATCCTGAAGGCAAAAAAAAATCAAAATGGTTCAATCAAAGATGTGCCATTAGTTGACGTTCTCGGATGCACATACTCACGTTGATCAGGTCGATGCCTGCTTGGAGACCGCCGGTGCGTTTAAAATTACCACTCAGCTTCACGTAGCGGTACCTGGAGAACCCCGGAGAAAGTTAGGACTGTGATGATCACGGGACACAAGATTAGGAACACCGGCAAAATGATATTATAGTAATAAAAATAGCATAATTAGAGCTGCCAGACAGAATATTAAATCACATTGCCTGGGCAGGGAGGACCTCTTGAGGGCCGCCCTCACATCCATATCAGTGCTGCTGAAGTCAGTGATGATGAGGTTAAAGTTGGCGTCGCCCGTCGTCTTGACCAAGGCGGCCATGTCGTCGATGAGAAGCTGCACCCAGCGTGCCTGGTTTTTCACTGAGGAAAGCGTCATGTACACGACATTAATCGTTGCATATTTACAAATATTTCCACCAATTCTTGTTCATTCCCAGCCCCAATTTAGGATCATCTCACGATGGGTGTAACATACCCGTCAGTACGAAATGGACCATGGCCTTGGGGTTCCAGTGGAAGCCGACCGGGTTGCAGAGCACCGGCCGAAGTTCGGGCCATTGGAAAACCAAGTCCTGGCTGGGCGGGGGAGTGCGATGGCGGCGATTTATCACGTAGATGTAATGCGACAGGCGCCGTAGTTGGCCCTTGGCGTCTTTCAGCTCCAGCTCCAGGAGATAGCGGCTCCCCTGGGCGCCGTCCAAACGCTTCTCCACATTAACCACCCGCAGAAGAGTAAAAGAGCTGCACACACGTGTAAATAAAAATAAATGAGACAATGAAGATATGACTAACCAGGACACACTCACTCTTTATGCTTTTTGTTGAGTTGCGCTACAAAAGCTTTGGCGACGGGCATCGCATCGCTGGAGTGCAGCAGCAGGTTTCCCAAGAAGGAACACTGTCGGAACGTTTCAGGGCGCATGGGCTGCAGGTTCACGCGACGGATCTGGAAGGTCTGACTCAAGTCCACCTTGGTGTCAAACAAGGAGTCCGGGGTGTGGTTCTTTCTGAGCGGCGATTTAAGGTTTGGTCCCTGATTTTTTTCTGCAGCCATCTCTGATTTCGGACGACTGCTGTCAGGTGATTTCTTCACGGTGTCGGTGGAGTCATTCCAAGTTAGGACTGTCTTCTGAAAGCTGTAGTCTAGCATAAGACAGTAAGAATGCGTAAATTAGAATGTATAAAAAGCATATTCTTAAAGATGAAAAAATACCACTACCTGTGTTTTTCTTTTCCAAATCCTCAGGTGGATCTTGTTTCTTGTATTGAGAAAAGCCAAACCTAGAAGAAGTGCACCTTTTTAGAGATCCACATAAATGAAGGCTTTTTTTAAAATCCAATACTACTTCTGTAGACTTTGTGGTATATGGTTTTTGTTGCTTCGCTGGTCTCCAAAAAACACTCAGTGGTCGGTTCTAGACAAATGAACACTTCAGGGACACACGGCTGATTGGGAAAAGTTTATCCAACCGATGTCAGAGTGAAGTCTTTCCAAAACGTTGAGTGGCCCCAAGGCATGGATGTAAAAAGCCCCCCAACCCCTGTCAGGCCCGTATCTTTTATACCTGGCAAGGAGCTGATGTCATGGCTTTGTGTACCAGCTGCGGTTTTCAATCTACTAGTTTACTTCAGTCCTAAAAAGGAGATCTTGACCAACGCTGTTGGTGATGGACGACAACAGCCACTTTACCTTATTATTTATTTATTTTTTACTTTATATATATATTTTTTTTAATTTTTTTTTTTTTTACTCACATCTTCATTTTGTTGGGGTTCTTTGAGTAAAAGCAGCTGTTCAATCCCTCCATGTGTGTCAGTCGGGTGTAGTCGTTGGGATATACGTAGGACCTCTGGACCTGAGAAGAAAAAAAAACAAATTAACAATCAGTGGTCACAACATTAGGTACACATGCAAGAAGTGAATGAGAAATGTTCTTAAATATATGAATCTTTTTTTTTTTAAATCTAGTCTGCATGTATAAATGTAAGCAGTGTAAATACAAGAGTGACGTACATAATAGATCCCTTGGTAACGTCTGATACGGATGGTATAGCTGGACTTGTACAAGCAGTTGGGCAGAAGACCTTGGAGGAAGCTGTGGTCTAGCAAAGGCACTGCTGACAAATATGGATGGATGTCAGGGAGGATTAAAGATAACCCAAAATTGGATGTGTGAAAGAGTCACGGACCTCGGTCGAAAGTGTCTCGCGGGTCTTCCCTCAGCAGGTCGACGGTGGGGGTGTTGTGCTTCCGCGAAAAGTTGCGTGGGTGGCTCGGAACTGTCTGCGGTATGTGCGCGACGTCGTCCATAAGCAGTGCCGACTCATCTGTGGGACGGTCAAAACAGGAAGCATAAGTTTGTAAAATCAGTTTTTCTTTCGAACTCATGAGACATTTTAAAATGATTTAAAATGACAACAATAAAAATGTCATTATAAAAAAATATTCAGTAAACCCTCAACTACTAGTAAAGAGGCATCTTAAAGGGCAAGTCAAAAATCCATTTGACTAAAAATGACCTCAGATTTCCACAGAACTCGGGTAACCACCAAACAGCTCAGTGCAAAGGTCACATGACCAAACTCAGAAAACCAGTATTGTCTTATTACCTCAACGATACTTACCAACATACAGAGAGATGTACTTGGACTCAATGACCGTAAACTTGAGGTCCTCATTCGACAGCTTCCACTGTGCCAAAATAAAAGTTTCGTTGTAGTGTGTGCTTAAATGCTACCATCAAAAATATATTTTTCGGGGGCGCTGTATATAATTTGAGGTACTCACAGCCACTTCCACATGGCCGTCGGTTTTGTTACTCTGCTTGTGAATCACTTCGAAAAAGTACCTCCGATGAGCAGAAAGCCTGGAAAGTCAATGCAAAAATAGTGATGATGTAATATTATGCAAGTGAGCTTCACAATGTAGCAAAATTCAGTACAGGTCATCGGAGATATTTTCTTATAAAGGCAGCTCACAAAGGATTCAAGTCAAAAGTAAGGAAGTGGGAAGTTATTAAGAGGAAACATTTTTTTTAATTTTATTTATTAGCCAGCCACTTAAATGGACTTACTGAGTTGCTTTGGAGATCTGACTGCTATACTTCTCAAACTCGCCTGGAACTGTCCGCTCAGATCCGGTCTAGAAATGAAGGAAATGATCAAATCAGGCATCCCTTGAACCCCTTTTTTTTTTTTCCTTCCCATTGTACCTTTCCAACCCATGCAAGTAACTGCAGATTGGAGGGAGACTCATCCGTGCTGAGCCAGAATTCCGAGTTATCGGCGGAGCTCAGGGCGAAAACAAACTCCCCTGAGGACAGCAAAGAAATAATAACGAAGTACGATACAAAACGATGGTTTTGTAATCCGTACCGTCGGTGTAAGGATGTAAATAACCGAAGATCCTGAGCCCGTAGTTGGTCCACTGTAGGGAGACGGCGAGCTTGTTGACTGTAATCCTAGACTGGAAGAAAGTAGCAAAAAGAAAACCGCTCAGGATCTCAAGGTCATGGGAAATGAGGATCTAGCGTTTGGATGCGGAATGTACCGAGACTGCAAACGACTGCTGTCATGTGTTTGTTGAAAGTCACGCAATGTTGTGTAGCACTGACATCATGCTAATAAGTGAAAGGGCTAGCTCGCACTCACGTGAGGGTACAGCGGGTAGTGGAGGTTGTGGCGGAGCCTGTCTATGGTGCGGCCGCACCAGTCCTCAAACACGTGCAAATTGGCCCGGCCTTGATACTTAAAAGACGAGAGAGCCTATCAGTCAGTCATCTACCGAACATCCTGACCTATTTCAGTAAAATAGAAGCACGCAAGTCGTTTCCCGTAAGTTAGCGGCCCCGCAGATATTTGTGTTTTGCCTATCTGCACAATCTGCAGCACACTACAGAAACTTTGGGTCAACTAGTCTGTTGGGTGACTTTGATTCCGGTAATCTGCATCTTTACTAGAGCAAATAAAACAATTGTTTATTTTTGGAAATTAATATAGCCAAAATGAAATTTTGTTGACCAAAAAATAATGAACAAAAAAACCTTATCAAACCAAAATGAGAAAATTCCTGGCGAGAGAGAGAGAGAGAGAGAGAGAGAGAGAGAGAGAGAGAGAGAGAGAGAGAGAGAGAGAGAGAGAGAGAGAGAGAGAGAGAGAGAGAGAGAGAGAGAGAGAGAGAGAGACAGACAGACACAGAGACAGAGACAGAGACAGAGAGACAGAGAGAGAGAGAGAGAGAGAGACAGAGACAGAGACAGAGAGAGACAGAGAGAGACAGAGAGAGACAGAGAGAGACAGAGAGACAGAGAGAGACAGAGAGAGGGAATCGTCTATTTTCCGCAGCACTTATCCTGACTAGGTAGCAAAATATGAATTGATTATTCCTAAAAATTGCCACACAAAAATTGCATAATAAATAAAAGGGGGAATCCACACACACATAGACGTACGTGTCATTTACACACACACGCACACCTCTGGTTTCCAGGCAACCTTCATAAATCCAGAATCCTCCAGCGGATGGCTTGCGTTAACCTGGAAAGCAAATCACTACCTGTGTAGTTTTATAAATATTTTTCATATAACACCATCTTTTCCGCACACTCAATTCTCACATGTTCTCTTACTATTCCCGGGCTTAGCCTTTCACCAAACAAGACTTTCCTCCAGCCATTGCCGACATCGGGAATGGAACCTGCAGGAACTTCCAAAAGTCAAATAAATGTCGAAAAATAAACTCCACTTTGTATTAGATCGAGCCACTACATAAAGGGGAAAAAAAAAATTCTCACAACTGTTCATTGCTAATTACTTCAAGCATTGCCAAATGACCGGCTTAGCGTTTATTTGGTTAACATTAGGGACAGAAAAATAAATCTAGTTTTTAAATTATAATTATCTGAACGGACCATAATTTAAGACTCTTGCACAGAATTGTACCGCAGTTACATTGAATCCATGATGTTTCACCACCTTCAAGCGGCTCAGTCATTTCACCTTTAGGAACAATCATCAACTTCTGTTTTCTTTTCCCCGAAGTGGACATGTGACATGCGAGAGGAGCGGAAAAAAAAAAAAAGAGACTCGCTTTGATTAGAACATGTGTGCAAAGAGACGTGGCTGTGGTAAGCGGCCGGTGTCAGCTTCCTCTCAGCCGCCGAGTTGTGATCATCATGTTCTGGTCCTGAATGCGGCATCGGAGGAAACCACGACGGCAAGTGTTTGCATCAAAGAATGGAAAAATGACTCAACAGTATCAGAACAATATATCCGCCATACCCGAAGAATCGGTGGAATAATCGATAGGATAATCGGTTCCAAAATGTTCCCCAGTGAGTGACCACCCTATAGTTTGGTGAATATACATATATATCTCATCTGCATCCCCGACAGCCCGCTTTTAAAACCCACGCGGCGCAAATAAAAGTAGACAGCAGGAAGTGCGGTGAGCCAGCGTGAGACGGCGCTTCCCTCCGATGTGACGAGTAAATCTGTGACGTGACCTTCTGACCTATCACAGCCCCCTCAAAAGACCCCCACATGAAAACTTTCTCACGGGTGGCGTCTTTTTGTTTCACCTGTGTTCATTGGGCCAAAATTAGTGGAGAAAAAAAAAATAATAATTCAGTTAATATTTAACAGCAAGTAGATTTATGCCAGAGTTAGCAATGGAGAAAAATCTTTTTGCTGATCTGACCTATACATTTTTTCCAATACCCCACGAGACCGGCGTAACTCTACGACGGCTTCCTGCTTATCCGGCCGGTGCTGACCGGGTCCCTCGCCTTGGCCTCGCAGCCGTGACCCCTGTGGGGAGTCCGCTCCCTCGTGCTCGCCGGTACCAACAACCTTCTCCGTGCTAGCCCCGTGGTGACCATCTGCACGCGCCCCGACCGGCTGCCCATACGTTTGCCTGTTTTGTGATGTTTTCACCGATTCACGACTATTGGGCGCCGTTGAACTGGACTGTCCTGTTTATGGACCCCGTGGAGGCTATTTTGTGTGTTTTGGGGTGTTCTCTGATATTGAGGGGTGCTGGTTGGCCGCTGTTACTTTTTTACTTTGCTTTGATGGCTTTTATCTTTCGAGCTTACTGGCTTTCTTTGTGGCCATCTGTGTGTCTTTTGTATACCCGCTCTGTGGTATGGATTCTGCTGGATCAATAAATAATCAATCAATCAATCAGACTCTCCAACAGCTTCATACTCCAGGCTGTTAGGATCCTCAACTCTCTCCCCCTCGGCTGCATGACGTCCTGACCTTTTGGGCCATGATGGCTGCCTTGCACTACTCCACTTGCACTTTTGCGCTATTATACTGTCTGCTGTTTTGCACAATTTCAACCAAGTTGCTCTTATTTATTCATTGTATTTACTTTTTGTAATGTTTACTTGAATGTTTTGTTTGTGGACAAATTGGGTGTAATATGTCTGGTCTCCACCGTGGGATAGTAGGAAACGCAATTTGGATCTCTTTGCATGTGACGAAATTGACAATAAAGCAGACTTTGAAACTATGAACCGTGTCACAATAGCACAATTCATACGTGAAAGTACGTATATGGAAATGAAATGCTTAGTGGTGTTTGTTAAAAAAAATTTTTTTTTGCATTTCTGAAACTGTTAGCGGGTGTGAATAAAGAAGGACTATGGAAAAAAAAAAGTCTGTAATAATTAGGCAGTGCAACAAATTCAAACCCAGAAGTGATCAAATCTTTTCTAAATGTAATTATGACACTACACTTTTTATTTTCCTGCCTTTAAAAGTAAAATTGGATGTCAACAAATGCAACACCTCTTTCGAAGGTGGCAAACTTACCGACGACATCTCTCCATACGTTGGACACGACGGCCACCACTGCGACCAGCAGAATAGCCCCGAACAGCACCCATCTGCCATTCCTCATTAGTTTCTTCACCGGGAACAATGCAGTTATCATCTCGGCGTTCAATAATTTCCTCTGAGGTGATTCATCGGCTTTGCTGCCGGTCGGTCCCGGGTGCTTGTGTCGTCACAGTCGACTGCGCGCTCGAACTCAAGCCAGCCACCTTTATCCTCGGTGCCGCTGACAAGCTTTCAAAAGCCACTTTCAAAATAAAAGTCTCCTGAAAAAGGCATACGCTCAGGTGTCCATCAAGAAGGCACACCAATGCAGGTAGTAACTATTGTTTATTGTATCCTTCCGCCAAACCGCAACACAACAAACTTTACCAAAAGTAGACCCCAAGTGGTTTTCCCACTGCAGCTTTTCCTTTTAACAGACCGACACAGCAAAACATATACAAAACAGAAAATTAAAATGGTCGAACAGGCTTGGATGCTTGTTCACGTTTGGATATTCCAGTTTTTTTTTTTTTTGTCCTATTGACCACTTTATACACAAAACAGAAAATTAAGATAGTCGAACAAGCTCGTGGATACTTGTTCGCGTGTCCGGACATTGCAGTTTATTTTTGTCCTATTGACCACTTCATACACGGTCGAACAAATTCGTGGATGCTTGTTCACATCCGGCTATTCCAGTTTATGTTTGTCGTATTGAACAAAATTTACAAATCACAACACTTTGGAGGAAAAGAAGGATCTGAAAGTACATTGTCATTAGCCCCCAAAAGCACCAGCAGGTTAACCCAAGCTTAAAACAGCTTTGTTGGAGAATTCAAACAGTTAAGGATTTACCCCAAAAAAAAAAAAAAAAAAAAACCCACCCAAAAAATGGTACCACCTCCTGCTACATAGACAAGTATATACTTTTGGAACATTCCAACACATTGTATCCGAGTGTTCATCCACCCTGTCCCGGATTTGATCAGTAGGCCTATAAAGTTGGAGGCTTGGTTGACCGGCAAAGAACAAATATAGTGCAAGGTGAGTTAGCCCTTTACAGCGAAGGCTTTTCAATTCTCAACCCGAACGTTAAACAGCTGGGAAACACGCTTGTGAAGCCGCGGTTTGAAAGGGTTGACGGGAGTGTGAGCACACAAATATTAAAACCACATCACACCCGCTGAGTTCGCCGTCGAGATGGCAGCAGGCCCCGGATGAAGAAAGCCAACAAAGTCAGTGCTCAAAATTTGATACACTCCCACACACACAAAATGGTCGGCGGGTCCGGTCCTGGAGAGCCACTCTCCTGCTTATTTTTTAACTTTCCCGCTTCCACATATCCGACTCAAATGATTGGCGTTCTACGGAGCTTGCTTAAGAGTTGATCTGTTGAATCTGGTATGTTGAGGAGGGACATTGAAAACAGACAGGACAGCGGTTGTCTCGGACCGGATTCGCTTACCCCTGAGTTACACACTTAAAACACAAATGGCTGAAGTAACAAAACAAATCGGAAAAACAAATGAACCGTCGGAATTTGGGGCATTTTAGACTTTTGCATCACCCTCTGCTTCCTTGTTGGCGTTGTCGATCTCCATATCCCCGCTCGCGCCGTTCTCCTTGCTCTTCACCTGCTCGGATGCTTTCTGCAAAGCAACAAAATGTTTTGATTAAAAAAAAAAAAAAACTGTTACGCATTCAGTCTCGCTATTGATCCGCTTACCCTGGAATCCCTCTCTGCAAACTTCTGGAACATGTTGGCGTACGTGCGTTTGTCCTTCTCGTGCTGCTCCTTCATGTGCTTCAGACAAAGGACCATCTGGGTGACAACGGAGGAGAGGTCAGGGCAAGAAGATAAAGTATCATATTGCTTGATGCCAAATTGGTAAGGTGTACAAAATACTTGGACAGCCACAAGTAAAGTCGTGGTGTTGAATTGGGGGGGGGGGGCACAGCAGAAAATCAGAATTACTGCTTTAAGCTCTCGTTGACTTGTAATAATGCAAGCAACCAGCAGGTGGCAGCGGTGTACCATTTTAGAAACTGTGTTTTCTTATTCTCTTCATGGGGGAGGTGGGGGTCATTTTTTGGCATCCAGCACAGCACTTTCTGCCCCCTCGCGCTCTTTGGGTTAAGTAAAGCAAAAGTCACACGATGTGTACACGAGCCTAACTTCTTCCTGGAGTGACGCCATACCTGACTCTTGGCAGCTTTGTTAGCGGGATAAAGTTGAACAACGCGCTGAAAGTCATCCCTGGCTATGTCGAATTCCTTCATGCCGAAGTGTGCCTCTCCTCTTCGGAATAGCGCCTTCTCGTTGGACTCGTCCAACTCCAGGGCCTGTAATCACAGCAAACGGGCTTTAATTCCAAAATCTTTGGAAGCGCGACTGTAGGAAAGTGCAAGGTTTCCCATCTTGGAACATATTTGCCATTTGAATGTATACATGTCGTGATTTTTATCTGATTTTCCAAGGCTAAATTTGTCATGCCATGGCACTATTGAATGAAGGGTTAATTTGATATCTTCTGCCACCTAGTGGAAGAAGCATGTAACTGTTTTGATCCTACCTTGTTACAGTTTTCCAGCGCTTGGTTGGGCTCTTTGAGCTTCAGGTAGCACATGGCCAAGTTGAGATGCGCAGCCAGCCGCAGCGCTTTGGCCTTCTCCTGTTCCTCCCCGACAAAACCCGAGTCATTGTCGAGCCACGACACGATCCTCTTGTACTGCGTGGATGCCTGCTTGAAGAGCCCCCTCTGAAAGCCAAAACAATTCGAAAAAAATTAAGACAATATCCTCAGTCAAAAGTTGAGCCGCCCTCGATTACGCACCTTGTAATACTGCGTCCCCTTCTCTTTAACGACGGCGCTCTGTTCCAGCTTCTCCGACGAATTCATCTCCCACGACTCTTTGGCCTTTTCCAAGGCCGCCAGCTTGATCCTGTATTCCAAGAGCGCCCCGCCGGGAATGTTATACTCGGCGTTTCCGGCGTTTCCGAAGCCGTACCTGCGAGGAAAAACAAAACATTTGTTATTCATAACCTACCTCATAAAATTCATTTCATTGGTATTGATCAATAAATCATTGATCAGTGCTTGTGGTGCATGCAGCGATGACAAATATTTGAGAATGCGGCACTTCAAGAGGCCGCTGATGTTTTTCATTCGACTCGGTTGTGTAATTTCACACACAACAGGTGGGCCGACACTTATCTGCATAGTAAGCACAGAAATCAGCAAGGTCGTACTTGGGTCTGATGTGAAACAGGGCTTCCTCTCCCTCTTCCATGGCCATGATGGCTTTCTCCACTCCGGGCGGCAAGCCGTGGCTCACTCCGTCTCCCAACTCGAACTTGAGTTGCCTCTCGTCAAAGACGCGTCCATCGTAGCTGCCCGACACGGTCACTAAAGAAGAGACAAAGCGTTGATATGAAATCAAATCAGGTCTTGCTGAAGGAGTACGAGAAATGCGTTACCTTCAACCGAGGATCCTTCGTTGGGCTTGGTGTACGGCTTCCCCTTGGTGATAATGCGACGGATAATCCCTCCGTCCTCATCTTCGGTTAAATCCTCCCCTCGGAATTCAAAAAGCTCCACCTGCAGTCGGGACGAGAAGGTTGTTTTCAGATTGTTCGGTTCAGTCGATCACGCCGCTTGACCCCACTAAAGATTTGCTTTGTCAATTATCATTGGTGGTTAATGTGTCTGGCAACATGATTCTGCTCAATACATCACTGACGACGAGATTGGAGTTCAGGCTTACCTCAAACACAAGTGTGGCATTAGGGGGAATTTTAGGAGGGCTGCCCGCAGGCCCGTACGCATATTCTGGTTTACAGATGAGCTGGCAGATCTCGCCCTCTTTCATTGTAGCGACGCCGATGTCCCACGCCTTTATGACTTGACCTGCACAGAGAGGAAAGAGGGATGAAATCACGGTCGTCCGCCTGCCGGGTTGATGGTTTTTCTTAACCAAGGGAAACCGACCTTTGCCCAGCTCAAAGGTAAACTTGTCTTTTCGGTCTCTGCTGGAGTCAAACTGAGTGCCATCCAGGAGGGTGCCCACGTAGTGCACAAACACTTTGTCCCCGGTCATGGGCAGCTCTTTGCCAGTGCCTTCCCTTTTCACCAGCTGGAACGAGAAGGATGTCAGGATATAAGAACATGGCAACTGATTCCTGTAATTCAAGAAACAGGTTGTTGGAGGGTTTTTTGCATTCACATCTCAACTGATTCCTGTAATTCAAGAAACAGGTTGTTGGAGGTTTTTTTTGCATTGATTTGGTAAATTTGCATGACAAATGTTTTGGTAAGCGTTGGTCATTATTGGGGATAATTGTTTCAAAGTTATACTTTTGACAAGTGCATGGTTGGAATGCTAAACCAAAAGAACTTCGTCCAACCTAGCTGGCCGCAAAATTGGCTGGGAAAATCATTTTGGGGGGTATAATAACCCTACTGTTAAACCTTTAATTACTAAAAATAATGATTTGTATTGATTATTGACCTGAAGTGACCACCATATGAATCAAATAGTCTTTCTTCGTTTGTGTGCCAAATTGTTAGCAAATGTAAAAATTAAAAAACACTGAATCCATATGCATAGGATTTTTTTTGAACGTTTTGGTTGAAATCGCATCACTGAGTAAAATCGAGATTTCTTGGCACGTGTTCAACGGCGCCAACAGGTTACTTGTCAATGACGCGTCTCATCACATCTTCATAGTTTTAAGGTTCTCGAGCGTTCACGGAGCTCTCGTTTAATCGATTAGGTTGGACGTTTGCAAGATTAGTTAACTAAAATAATAATAAATAAACGTTTAGCAACGTGACCAGGGGGAGCTAGCAGACGACAGCTAATGCTATCAGTCCAAGCGCTAAGACTGCAGGAAAAAAAGGGAAGACGCTCTCCACTTGAATATTTACCTTCAAGACACCTCCATCCTTCCCGGGTGTGATATCATCTCCCTCCATGGGGATGGTGTGGTGTTCTTCTGCCGTTTGCTCCTCGGCGGTCATTGTAAAAATAAGAAATAGCCTACAGAAAACCTAAGCCTGACTTTAACTACGACAACAACGTCGACGTGGTGTAACCAACACAACGACTAACACTTGATAAGAAAGCTGCTTGTACACACGACGTCTTAATGGATCGCCGAGCAAAGCGTTGACGAGTCAAGCTGCGCGAAGCGTGCAAAGTCCACGCGTGGATGAGAGCCCCTGTCAAGAGAACTTTCCAGGCATTCTAGAAGGAACGGTGGAGAAGAAGCGAGCACTGGGAGTGTTAAATAAAACCACCGGGATCTCCAGAAAAGGCGGTCCCAAACAAGTAATAAAACCCTAACAACCAAATTTCTGCTAATCATGTTACATGTCATTTTCAGCCAACACTGCTTTAATACCCCCCCAAATGCACTTAAAGACCTCACATAAAAGAAACCGACATTTATACAACGAAACCGCCCTTGAGTGCTGCGCGTATCTATAAAACGCGCACACGTTATCTGAGCTAATTTCTTATTGGTCGGTTTTGGTGGTCTTAGCCACCTCCTGGCGCGGGAGTTGAAACTAGTCAAAACAGAGAAATTCGTTTATACGTGTTGTATAAATGTGTTATATAACTACCGCTGCGAATCACATTTGACATTTGACTTGACAGGATCGTAAAAGTGATTGTAAGTAATGCTAAATAACGCTGTTTAATTCAGAGAATAATGCTTGTGTTGCTAATTTTGCACTTCTCTACGCCGACTTTTCACCAAACACTTAAATGTCATACTTCTAGACACTCCAGATGCTATTTGCACATAATCATGTAATTTGCATATAATCATTATAAAGTCTAACGATGTACCGCAAAACTACAATAAATTGTTGCCTGTTACGTCACCATCAGGTTCGTCATCATGGAAACGGGCAGATCCCAATTTCCTTTTCCATACCAGCCCTACACCATTCAGGAGGATTTCATGCGCTCCTTGTACAGTGCACTGGACCAGGGCAAAGTTGGCATCTTTGAAAGCCCCACGGGGACGGTACGTCATTCCCAGCAACACACATTCAAGATGATCTCCAATTGAAATGTGTCCTCCTTCTGATTCAGGGTAAATCTCTGAGTCTTATATGCGGAGCGCTGAGCTGGCTGACAGACCTTGACAACAAAAGAAAAGAAGAAGCGGCCGTCCGGCTGCAGGAGAGCGAGACTTCCCTTGCTTCATCCGACCCAGATGCTTCGTCCCAGAGTTCATCTGCAGAGCCGGACTGGATCAGCAGTTTTGTGCAGAAAAAGGCTGAACGGGATTTAGTGTCAAAGTTGAAGGTGAGGATCAGCCTTGTAGATGTCTCAATTAAAGTTGACTATTTTTATCGTGCTTTAGGAGGATGAAATCAAAAGAAAGAAGCGAGAGGAGCGATTAGAACTGATTAGGAACAACGTTCAACTGAAGTATGCCATGAAAAGAAAGGTAAGCTCCAATATTTTTCTCACAGCAAGAGAATACATTTTACCTCCTGAAGAGGAGATGTATTTGATCCAGATGTAAATCCTGGTAACGCTTTTTTCTTAACAGGTGGACTGTTAAAAGTCTCTTCTTTGTCTTTTGTCTTTTTCCGCAGAGCTGTGAAGAGGACGAAGCATTCAAGTTGTTGCAGCTCAGTAAAGAAGATCAAACCAACGCAGAGGCAAATCAAGATGACGAGGATCTTATTATCGCAGAGTATGAAAGCGATGATGAGTCCAAGTCAAAGAACAGGTGTGTGTGTATGTGTGTGTGTGTGGGCTTAACTTGCACCAGAACAATATAATATAATTAATAACAGAAGGATGTCTACTCAGATTCAGCGTGGGTGAAGAAGAAGACGACGAGTTAGTCGAAGAGCATGTCACAAAGGTTTCCCACACAATAGCATCATTTAGTCCCGTCACGTGAATACCGATGTTGTGCGTTGTGTGTTTCAACAGATTTACTACTGCAGTCGCACACATTCACAGCTTGCTCAGTTCGTCCACGAGGTCCAGAAGAGCCCCTTCAGCAAGGACATCAGTCTGGTCATAATGGGCTCCCGGCAGGTGAAAAACTAAACCACAAGTGACTACTTACCTACCACATAACTAATGTAAAATAACAAAAAAATATCAGACTAGTAGCCTACCTAGCTAACAAACCAACTAATTGTTCAAACTACCTTCCTACCAAACCATCTGCCAGGTACTACCTGTCTAAACTAGCTAGCTATGTATCGTTCTTAGCTAGCTAGCTAGCAACAGTTGTGAATATACGTTAGACATTTAGTATGCATAACATTAAAGGTTGTACTCTAATTTTACATAAAATATTTGCAAAATATTTGCATAAACGACTCCCTGGGTCTTTGGAAGTCAAATGATTTACCTCCCATCCAAGAAGCGGTTTATCAAAATAAAATAAGGATAGCAATTAAATGAAACCTGCCACGAAAGAAAATGTGATCTCCGCTTTGCAGAATCTTTGCGTCAATGAGGAAGTGCGACGCTTGGGGAGCATTCAGCGTATCAACGACCGCTGCATGGAGATGCAGAAAAACAAACATGGTAAGACAAACGAAAAGAAAAAAACAAACATATTTCACAAACACTTTGATAAGCCAAGGTCCCTTTTTCTTCTTCTTTGGTATCGGCACTTGGTATCGGCGGATACTCAAAATAGAGGGACTCGAGCTCCAAATATTTACTGAAGAACAGTAAAAAAACTTATTCTGAGAGTGCAATGATATTTTTAGAAAAGCCGCATCACGACGAGGGCGCCAAGAGGAAACGAGGTCCGCCGAAAAGCGTCTGTCCGTACAACAAAGTATCGGCGCTACAACAGATGAGGGACGAGCTGTTGGGCAGCGTCCTCGACGTCGAGCAACTCCTAAAGCTCGGCAGGGAAAATCATTCGTGTCCTTACTACGCCACACGCCTTGCTGTCCCCCAGGCGCAGGTATCCTCCTCATCTTGTCATTGCTCAATCAGGAAGTTCTCCGTTTTTTCCGAAAGCTTCCGTTCCTTTCTTTGCGCAGTTGGTGGTGTTGCCTTATCAGATGGTGCTGCACGAAGCCACAAGGCGGGCGGCGGGGATTCAGTTGAAGGACCAGGTAAACTGCCATGCAGTGAATCTCTGTGGATATAAAAAGTCTACACACCCCTTTTCAAATTGCAAACATTTGTTTTTTTGTGTCAACAGGTGGTGATCATAGATGAAGCTCACAACCTTAGTGACACTCTCTCCTGTATACACAGCGCAGAGCTCAGCGGTGCTCAGGTAAACGTCCTCCTTTTATTTTAATTTTTTTATATTAATGTGGTGTGCATGAGTTGAGCTTCACCAATATTGCCAATTGCAGCTCTGCCGGGCCCACTCGCAGCTTAGCCAGTATGCTGAACGTTTCAGGTGAGTAACTGACAGCTTTTGAATTTCGAATTCATGCATTTATACGTCTCCTTTAATATCTTTTTTAAAAGGAGCCGGCTGAAGGCGAAGAATGTCATGTATATCAAACAAGTTCTTTATGTGATTGAGGGGCTGGTGCGAGCGCTGGGAGGTGAGTGAAATCGTTTTTCAGTTGATGAGCCGTTGCTGTCACGCAGAGTGATGTAAATGCCGTCCCCCGTCAGGCAAGGTGGGGCAGAATCCACAAAGCCAAAGCACGCAAGCAGGTCAGACAACACACATCCATTCATTCAAAAGCAAATATTTGGAAGAAAAAGTAATTCCTTTTTTTTTTTTTCCAGCAACAGAGATGCTGACTATCAACAACTTTCTTTTTCGAGCTCAAATCGACAACATCAATTTGTTTAAGGTAATACATGAAAGCATGAATATCATTTTCCCCCTGCTATCCATCAAGCAGCAGTTTGCCAGATAATGAATAGTTCTTAAAAAAAAAAATTCACGCCGCCCTAACTCTAAACCACAAATGGTGCAGAAACACATGTAGACAGAAATGCTAACAATACTCATCATTTGTGAAAAATGACAAATAGTACAGCAGCTGACTTCTCTCTTATTGCTGTCATGAAAAATATTTGTAATATTCAAAAGTTCTTTTCCTCCTTGTTTTGCTAGCTCCACAGATACTTCGAGAAGAGCATGATCAGCAGAAAAGTAAGTCAGCAGAGGTTTAGCAGTTCATTGAGGAGCTGCATAATTTATATCTTTGTTTTCTATAGCTGGGTGGTTTTGTGGAGAAGTACGCAGGTTCGGGCATGACCCCGCACACTCCTGTTAGCTCCACTAAGGAGAACCGGCGCACGGAGGGCTTGAACCGCTACCTTCAGTCCTTGCACGGCAACGAGAGCCCGGCACCAGGTTGGACGTCAAAAGACGTCAAGTGTCCCCTTTTCAAATTTGTAATCCAGCTCCTCTTGTCTGCAGTTTCTACAAACGTCCAGCAGGGGTCGTTAGAGACACTGGCTGCTTCCCCCATGATGCAAGTGGAGAGCTTCTTCATGGCGCTCACCAACAGCAACGCTGACGGCCGGGTGGTCTTACACAAACAAGGTACTGCTCTTAAATAGTTTGCTAAAGGCGCTAATAGTAAACTGAAATATGCAAATGTGTAGGAAATCTTTCCGAGAGCAGCGTCAAGTTCCTTCTCTTGAACCCGGCTGTCCACTTCGCTCAGGTGTTGAAGGACTGCAGGTCCGTCATTATCGCAGGAGGAACCATGCAGCCCGTGAGTAGTAGATGCTGGTTTTACGTATAAATTTGCTGAAATGACAAAAAAAATAAGATTCCCCCGAAGCTGAAAGCTGCTCCGTGCAGGTGTCCGACTTCAAACAAGAGCTGCTGTTTTCCGCCGGAGTCGGAGAAGAGCGTATCGCTGAGTTTTCCTGCGGTAAGCGGCGGGGGCATCACAGCCACTAAACATCCGTAACGGCTTTGTCGATATTTTTGGTTTTATAGGAAAGGACGGTAAGTGTGTTTAGGAATTCTCCTGCGTCCTCACAAAAGCTCCAATCAATATTTCATAAGAGCTGTGAGGGTCACATCGCTCAATATTGAGCTGTAGTTTGGGAGGCGAAGCAATAAAACATTTGGCCCATCCATTCTTCTTTGTAAAACTTCTTGGAAAAAGAAATTCCCACTGCTAGATGGGACGAGGGCAAATGCTGAGTCGTGCATTTTCCAATTATATATTTTTTTGCAGGTCATGTAATTCCACCTGAGAACCTTCTTCCCATCGTCCTGTGTAGCGGTCCATCTGGTCAAGAGCTGGATTTCACGTACCAAAACAGAGACTCTCCTCGCATGGTATAAAATACTTTTTTTTTTTTTTTTATACAGAAATTAAATTGGAATTCGCCTCTAGGTCCTGCAGTTCCAACTGTAAATTTTACTTCCTGACAGATGGACGAGACGGGCCGCATCCTTTCGAATATCTGCAACGTGGTGCCAGGCGGTGTGGTGTGCTTCTTCCCGTCGTACGAGTACTCAAAGTGTATTGTGGACCACTGGGAGTCTGCTGGCGTTCTGACCCGACTCGCCAATAAGAAGAAGGTAGGCTCAGGAATGTGTCAGGAAAAGAGTCCTCTCCAGGTTGCTTATATAATGTACATTTTCAAGCCAGATGTTTTTTTTTCTCCTCCAGATTTTCCAGGAGCCCAAGAAGGCCAACCGGGTGGAGCAGGTGCTGGCCGAGTTCTCTCGTTGTATCCAGGTGAAGAGCTGTCATTTTTCCATACGCACATCCGCCATTTTTTTTCCGGGGGTGGGGCTTAAATGTTTACGTCTTAACAGAGATGCGCTCAGCAAGGAGGCGGCAACCAAACGGGGGCGCTGCTGTTCTCCGTGGTGGGTGGGAAAATGAGCGAGGGCATCAATTTCTCCGACGACCTCGGCAGGTACGTGTTTTGGGAAATCCGCTTTTGGCCACGTCACTCTTGCAAAAGACTACGAAAATTTGAGTGGAGATGACTTTTGTCTTCTCCAGGTGTGTGGTGATGGTGGGAATGCCTTATCCCAACATCAAATCACCAGAACTGCAGGAAAAGATGTCTTACCTGGACAAACACCTGGTAAGACACCACACTTACATCTCAAAATGGCCTCAAATGGTAACAAAATGTCTCCTTTGAACATTCCAGACTCACAGTGGAGGGAAGAGCCCTGGCCAAGCACTAATAGAAAACCTCTGCATGAAAGCTGTCAATCAATCGATAGGTTCGATAAATCTCACGATGGATCCACCGGTTGTTAAACTTCTCGTCATCAATGTTTCCTCGTTCCCCAAAAGGCAGAGCTATCCGTCACCGTGGTGACTACTCCTCCATTGTTCTGTGCGACCGACGCTACTCTCGTCAAGGCACCTTGGCGAAACTTCCTGCGTGGATCCGGAGTCAGACCAGAACGCACCAAAGCTTCGGCCCGGCGTTCGCAGCCTTGCGGAAGGTGAGGAGCATGGTGGGGATCTCTTGAGGGTACCACGTATTCATTCATGTTCTCTTCTTTCAGTTCTTTGTGGAGAAGAAGCAAAAACTCGCCTAGTTTTCATCCAGAGTCCTGCAGATTTTTTTTTTTCTTTTTCTATCACAACCAGTATTTGCCAAATATGTTTTGATTGATAGTTTTGGAAAAAGAATGGTCTGTCTGAACACAACCACACCCAGTTATAAAATGATTTCATTTTGTTATTTTTCTTTGCCTAAAAGCTTCAACATGTTTCTTCAATTGACATGTCAGATGAGTTGTAGGGAAAAGGTTTTAAATGATTCATCCCCGTCTGTTGTTTTTTTCTTCCACCACAAAAAAACGAACGTTTGAACAGGGGTGTGGACTTTTTCTATCCGCTGTGAGTCTGCAACATTGTTGGAACATTTCTAAATGCTGCGTGTCCAACTGAATTATTGAAGTGGCTACACTGCTGCACGGCTTTCATTTGCCACATTAAATATTGAAGGTGAATTGTTACATAATGCAAACATTGGCTTATTGAAGAAGGCAAAAAAAAACAAAAAAACGTGTGAGTAAAATGCGTCGACGACTCTCACGAGCATTTCCACTCATGGTGAAATGCAGAAACACAACTGACCATTTTACAGTTAAATGTTATGTAACCCTTTCTATCTCGAACAAACTGCTTTTATATTATCAATAGGGATGCAAAATTCAACCAATTTTCAAAGATGGAAACTTTGTACAGGAATAAACCAGGAATTCATGAAATGAAAGCCTAACTCATCAATGAAAGAACTGACTGTGTAATAAAATGTTATAATATAAATCTACTTACAAATAAAGTTGTTGAAATGTTATACATTTTAATTGTATTTTTTTTTTTGTACATGGATCTGTCTGCCCTATGGCAAAATGTTAATATTTGTTAGAATATGGCACTTCTCCAAAATTCCCCCACTTCCCATGAAAATTGATCAGAAAACGTTCCAACCTTAATTGTCAGTGCATTGAATTTTTACGGTCCACTTCTTTCTTCACACCTCCCAGTCGTCGTCATCTGCCGCCGTTTGCGGGGCGGGAAGTGGAGGGATGACGTCGGACATTCTTGCAAAGGCTCCTCCGGCACTGGCGGGGGCGTCGTTTGAATCCCCACCGACTGGACCCTTCCCAGAAATACCTGGAGGGAGAGAATCATTTTCACCTCCCTCAAATACGCTTACGTTTTTTGGACGTACCTTTCCTGCGCATGGCCAGCTTGTTGAAGAGGTCGGACATGAAGTCGACGCCGCTGGAAGCTGCTACGACTGCCCAGAGACGGCAAAAAATCTTTTGTTAGGCTTTTGACTCACACCACAAACTACGGCGTGAGATAAGGCTCAAATTATTCTAGTCAATAGAAATCAAAAGCTAGTGTTTGCTAGTGACATCTTGGTGAAAAGATCTAAAAGCATCTTCTGG
This sequence comes from Syngnathus floridae, assembly GCF_059516105.1. NCBI lineage: Eukaryota > Metazoa > Chordata > Actinopteri > Syngnathiformes > Syngnathidae > Syngnathus > Syngnathus floridae. The sequence goes on from NC_142418.1 coordinate 16,054,648, forward strand.
AGTTTTATTTATTTTGTAAAGTTTTGAATTCTCTTCTCATTGAAATACGGCTGCGCTAAACACGTGAATCCAAAGATGGAGTCGTTTTGCTAACCCGAGGTTACTCGCTGGTTACGCTCCGCTCTCGATTGCACATCGGCGATGCTAAAAGCTGCTTTTGGTGTCGTCGTGAATAAAACATTCCCACCTTGTTCCTGCTCCTTCTGTTTCTTCTTCTCCATCTTGCGCTCCTTGACGTTGCGCAACTTGGCTTTGCCGATGCCGCCGGCATTGCGGATGGACTCCAGGAGGCTGGCTCGGCCGTCTGAGGGCTGGACCACTTCGCTGGGGGCGCCGGGCACTGGGACTACGGGGTCGAGCAAGGGAGGTTTCTTTTTATTAATTTAATTTTTTATTTTTGCCTTTTGGAGATAAGAGGAGCTTTGAAAAAATGTTCCCTCCCGACCATTTCTATCTAGTTCCACAGAAATAATGATCACTTAGGCCTGATTGGCAAACCTGAACTAGGAACTCCGTGTGGAGTGATTTCTGCAGGAGGTGGCGGAGGAGGAGGTGGTGGCGGCGGCGGTTGTCCAGCAGGAGTGGCGGGTGCAGGAGGAGGTGGAGGAGGTGGTGGCGGCGGCGGTGGGGGAGGAGGAGGAGGAATGCTTGGGTGATCCCCTGAAACAAAAGAGGTCAGTCAAGCACCACCTGAGCTGGGCTCACACTACCTTGAATACCTGCGCTGTCCTCCGAGAAGGATGGAAGCTCGGGAATGTTGTGCGTGGGTCCCGACGGGGCAAAACCGGGCCCCAGGTCGGCGCTGTAGGACAAGTCGTCGGCGATGCCGGGCAGGTCCGGCAGGTATGACGGCACGTCGATCTCTGGCACTTGACCCAAGTCTGGTACGTAGAAGTAGTTCTCTGCCGTCTGTCAAAAACATGGTCAAAGATCATCGTGGGATTTAGAACATGATGGCATGTCAAGCATGTTTGGATGAAAAAAAAAAAAAAAAAAAAAAAATCATCCGAGTTGATAGTTAGGGTGTCCCAATTCTTTCGCTGTAGTTCATTTACCAGTCTCTCCAGCTGCTCTCTTTTTGTGATGGACAGCGGAGCATCAAAAGGTTTCTCCTCTTTTTCCGTCTCGATGGCCGTGTGCGTCTTGATCACAGCTCCCGCCAGAGGGTCGAGGAAGACGTACTTCTTGTAGCTTCAAAACACAATTGAGGGAGGGAATGAAAAAATGGATGTGATGCCAAGTTACTGTACTGAAAGTGGAGTTTGCTGTGATTTGCACTTTTTATTCTTTTGACAACTGTGCGTGTGTGTATGTGTGTGCACTCACAGGTTCTCTGTGGTGTTGAAGAGCAACAAGGAGCTGACGGAGGAGATGTTGCGCGGAAGGCTACCCAGGCCTTCTTCCGTCTCATCCTCTGACTTCTTCTTTTTGCCTGCGCACACGGGGAAGTAGACCAACTTCTCCTGCCAGGGAGACAAACAAAAGGTGAAAAGCAGCCAAAAAAAAAAAGTTACTTTTATCGAACCTACCAGCAAATGTTTATGCGGAACCTATTTTAAATTTGTTTTCCCCCCCCAGAAACTGAATAATGCATTTGTGCACCAAAGGAAATTGCACAATGTGTTTTCATTTGTCTCGAGACAAGACTATTGGAAAAAAGATCTTATTGCAAAACAAAGCAGTACCACCAAGGGAAACACTGTGCCTTTCTTTTTCTTCATAGAGATATATTGTGCATTTTTGTTTACAATTCAAAACACTTCCCAGGTATCTCAAGATCAGGAACACTTTTCACAGATTACCTGTAAAGTCTTCTCGTCAAAGGGTCGAAGTTTGTCCTGAATTCTTTGCCGTGGACGAGGTTGCGTCGAGGGGTCGGCGGCCCCGGTGAAGATCGACAAGTAGTCCTGGAGTCGGTCTGGGGCCGGGTACTTTGCACTTGAAAAAACCTGGAAGCAAACAGCTTTTTGTCGGAGGTGCATCTTTTACAGAACCTGAAGCATTTTCCAAGGTCATCCGACGTTACCATGACAACCAATGGCAGCATCTTTGTCCTCAAACGCGACTTTAGTCACGTCTGCCCAACAATTTTTCTTTTTTTTGATACTTTACCTTGGTGGCTTTTTTACTGCCTTTGATTTTGTCAACGCGAGCCTGAACCAGTCGGATCCGGTCGGTGACGCTCTGCAGATGGCGGCGATTTTTCTCGACGCTTTCGGACACTCTAAAAGCAACACACAAAGAGAGCAAAAATTAAGATCTGACAGGTGAGAATATCAAGTAACTGTGTGTGGCGCTTACCTCCTAAATATGTCCGTTGAGATGGTCTCCAGGAAGAATAATGCATCTGCTATTTGGTTAACGGCCTCCTCTCTTCTCAGGTCCGGCTGGATGAGAGGCACCGAGTACACCTGACCCTCCAGGCAGAGCTTCTGGGTCATCCTTTATCACAAATAGTGAAGCAAGACCCAAATGACTCAATTCTCTGGACTGGTTATGACTGCGGGAAAGTCAATAAATTGTTTTAAGACTACTTTACATCTTTTCACTTTTATGTAAAGCTTGTTGAATTAAGTCAACAAGTTTAATGTACAGTACTGACAGAAGTTGAGCTGCAATGTGTTTGTTTCCAGACTGTGTGCAGCAACACATGACCGGATCATGTGTTGCTGCTAATCATGATGACCCCATGACAGCATTTCAGTTGATCAACCCTTTGTATAAATCAGTGAAATTTTAAAAATTGGTAATACACGCACACATTGAACGCATTAAAAATACATATGGAATAAATGGAATATTCTACTCGAAACACTAGTGACGATTCAAAGGCTATGCACTTTACAACGACGGTAACGAAAAGTCACATTGTATAAAACAATTTGAAAAACACTCTTTTAAAAATAAACGCCTTACCTGACCATGGATTTTATTAACACTCCCAGGTCATATAGATAGACTGGAAAAATGCTAGGCTAACGGCGCTAGCATAACAACAGGCTGTTTGCTCGTGCGTTTTTGTGTCATATGACTTCACATGTTGCCTTCATGTACCCTCGGAAATGTTTTGACAGTTACCTCAAGAGGCACTAACAGGACGTAACAATTATATACAAATTCCAATTTCAAACACCCCACCCCGAATTTCACTGAATTTTTTAACTTATTAACACTTTCAAGATAGCAATTTGGTGGAAACGCTCGGTTTACACAATGTACACTTTACTTGAACGTGACCCCCCTGTATTTCCGTGTGTGGCGTTTATGTGCCCACGGAAATATAAGAAGCCATCCACTTCCTACTGAGTGAATAGGCAAACCGAATGCATCAGTGGAGATTGAATAGTTAATTGTTCGTTTTATTTCATTAGTTCTGATCATTTATTTTTATTTTATTGAAACTATTTAATGACGACATTTTGACTGTGATTCAATGCACCGTTTATTACATGCCGTTCGCATACACCCAAAAGCGATTTATTCTGCTCTGAGGCCTGTAGGGTGCGCGTTTGTCCTGAAGTTTGATCTTCTGTGCGTAATGGCGCATCAGTGCCTCCTCCTCCCCTTCTGCCCCCCCCCCCCCCCCTCCCTGCGATCACAGCTGGATCTAGTTCCTCTCTTCAGCATCTCTCAGCGCAGTAAGAGAGGGAGACAGGAGGGAGGGAGCACAAGTGGAGGCGAGCACTATCGCTGCATCCTTCCAAAAGAAGAAAAAACAACAACACGGCCAAGGAGCGCTCGTCCCTCAACATCCTCCTTCTCCTCTGCGTCCTTTTTGCCTGTCTCTTTCTGGCCATTGTCCGAGCCTCGCGTGTAGGATGAGCTCCAGCCTGCTGGATAATCCGGTGCAGGCGATCTTGTACCTGCGGGAGCTCACCACAATTGTGCAGAACCAGCAAAGTCTCATCCAGACGCAGCGCTCCCGCATCGAAGAGTTGGACCGGCGGGTGGATGAGCTCATTGGGGAGAACAGGCACCTGCGAGATGTCCGCGTGCAGCAGCATCAGCATCCTTACTCCACGTACCCGCACCACCTCCTCCATCATCACCATCAGCTTCACCCCGACCTGGGCTGCCTCCATCACCTCCACCTCGCTCAGGACCCCCAGACCAAAAGCTCCACGACGAGTTCCGCGGCGAGCCCTGCGCCGGAGCAAACGGCCGCACCGGAACAACAAGTCGACGGGGCCGCGGTGGTCCGGGCTCCTTCCGCGGAGCCTCTGGACCCGGGGGACATGCAGCTGGTTCCAGCTGAGCTGACCACCGATTCGCCGGTCGAGAGCGAGCCGGAGAACGGTGGGAGTTGCACCGGCTGCCGCTCCTTGGTTCCGATGACCCCGACTACACTGTGTCGTTCCCTGGCCCTCACCAAGACATCCGAGTGAGTTCATACACACACAAAAAACGGTCCGGAAAAGCTTTCAAAAAATACTACTGCGCTCGATTGCTGTGTACCATTGCTCTCTCATTTTCTTTTTAATTTTTAGTTCGCCAAAAAGCTTGTTTAATTATCATAATTTATTATAATATCCTGCACGTACATTGAGCGTTGCTCAGTGTGTGTGTGCGCGCGCGCGTGTGTGAGGGGCAGAGAGAGATACAGAGGTGGATTATTTAAAAGCGAAACTGGATCATTACGTAACAAACAGCTGTGGGCCTGCAAGTGTGCGTGTGTAACATACACGTGTATTGCATGCATACGTGTGTGTGCTTATAATAAATACATGAGTGTTTAATGCACATTTGTGTGTGCAATGTGTGTGTGTGCATGAGCATGTGATACACGCATGTGTGTGTGCAGGGTAGTGTATATGTCGATGTGGATTTGTGGATGTTATGTGTGTGTACTATATGTGTGTGACGCATGCTTACGTGTGTGTGTGTGTGGGTGGGGGGCAGCCTGCATGGTGAGTGATGTGATGCGTCCACGTTGCTGTTCCTGCTGTTAATGAATGTGCGGCTTTTTCACGTCTCATGGGGCATCCGACGGGCCTCTGATGTTTTCTGTTAGATGAGACGCACGTGCACCACGTGAACGCGTGCACCCCCACCACGCCACCTCCCCTGGCGTCATAGTGCACCACTTCTTCGTCTAATGAGAGGAACACACTTAGATCAAACTTGTCAAAGGTCCGGCCCACGATAGCACGATATTTTAGCACCATGTTGCATATTCTAAAAGTCATATTTGACACAGACTGCAATGGTGTTAAAAAAAAGGGTAGCGTGGGGTGTCAGAGAAGGTCATCCGTCAAAACCGATGGGTTGTTAAATTGACGTACTTTTTTTGTGACCTAAAATGCCTCAGAGTACAAAAACTTTTCAAGTTTGTAAGACAGTTGCCCCTACTAACATGGCCGCCATGTATTAAGTGGTGCTGAGGCCAATTTTGAAGCCAACAAACTTTGACAGCTGTTCAAAGGTGTGTTTTGAGTGAAAGGACACTGTTTTCCGTACGTTCAATCCAGACTTTGTTGGTTTCGGTGTAATTAAATCACGGTTTAGCTGTACTTGTTATTTTTCTAAATACGCAAAGAGGCTAACAATTGAAACTACATTTCTCTAGGTCGTACTTTCTGCTTGTGTCAATAGCTATTTAGTTTTGGTTTTGAATGTGGGAATCTGCTCAGTGCTTCAAGTGGATACTAACGATGCTCAGCAACTTGAAATCGGTCATGCTTCATATTGTGACTCTTTGAAACCTTCGCTGAATGGAGCTTTTGTAGCGTTCCCATTAACCCTTAACCTTTGGTTTGCACGAACGGCTTCTCTATGAGTTCATCAGTTGTTATTTTTTTCATCTGCGTTGATAGTCGCAGGCCTTCCTCTGCACGAATAGGCAAGAACACATCCTGTTTCGACAAACAATAAATTGTACTGGAGCGCTGTGCAGGCCATGAAACTTCTCAAAGTGGTATTGAACTGCAGGTGGGGGTGAGGGGGGGGGGCAACAAAACGAGCTAAAAAACAATTTTGCAATGCTCCAAGTTCCGTTGGTGAGCCACGGAAAATGGAATGATATGCTGCAAATCCTTAGCTCTCAGAGGATGGTGGCTTCCCAACTATCTGAATGATACCTGAAATGAAATTGAAAAAAGCAAGTGGATAGATGGATGGACGGGCGGACAGACATATAGACAAATAGCTAGCTCACTCGTTAGCTAGCTAAACAGATATAGATAGATAGATAGATAGATAGATAGATAGATAGATAGATAGATAGATAGATAGATAGATAGATAGATAGATAGATAGATAGATAGATAGATAGATAGATAGATAGATAGATAGATAGATAGATAGATAGATAGATAGTGTGGTGTTCCTAATAAAGGGGCCTGTTGGCCTGGCGCACTCAGCGCACACGTCCATCAGTGCGTCTCCATCCAAACGACACGTGTGCTGGTGTGTAATCTTATTTTGGCTGCGTGTTTTGTGTATTTTTGCATTGTTGCCAGTGTTGCCGGTTCACGTGTATGCACCCTGGAGGTTTTGCAGAGACGGAAGAGGTTCAGAGAAAGGATTCTCTCCCGCTCTTTCCAGCTGAGCCTTCTCTATCTGGCCCACTTAGCCCGTGGAGCGAACGGTAATCAGCCATTCTCAGGAGGGGGAGCGAGAAATAGAAGATGCATGCTCAGTAACGCTCTTTGATGGAAGCCCCCCTCGGAAGGAGCTTGAGGGCTGACTTTGGAGCGGACCAGCTCAGGTGCAGGGAGAAGACCAGGCAGGAAAAGGGAAAAAATTCCATTTTGGGCGAGCTGTCGACTCGCTTTATCTATCCCGAACAAACAATCTTCGCCAAGGGATTGAGGGACATCCCGCGGTGTCTGGGAAGGTGCACAAAATGTACCGGCGCCATCCTGAGCGCCCGAGTCGCATGCCAGGCTTCCGGAAAGCGGGAGACGACTGAACATACTGCACTTGAAGTAGCGGTACAAAAGAGCAAGGCCGCGGAGGCATGATGGCAACGCTGGCCGACAGCAAAAGGCACGTAGCCTTAAAATATTCACCTGCTCTATTTGTACGCCGCCTTGGGTGCCGATGGCCATTAGGTGGACGAAAGCATAGAATGAAAAGCGTGCTTGTGTATGACAGCCTCCGGGACCACAAATAAAGCGACAAAAAAAAAAAAAAAAGCAGAAACTGCGCTTTTCTACGACAATTCTCTCACTAATGAGCAACGTTTGCCTTTTTTACTTACAGTGGCTTTTCTGCGGGAGATCTATTAAGGAACTCCGCTTCATTTCTCCTACGGGAAATCACAGAAATGGGCAGCAAACGGTCAAGCGATGCTTACCGTGTCCATTTCCGAGGTTCGTCGTTTGAATCTCAGCTGTGGGCCTTAAAACATGCGTGTTAGCGTAAATGCATTGTTTTTTTTTGTCGCGGGCCGCAGCGTAGTCATCGTTTCCTTCGGAGGGCTAGTAGGACTGTCAACCCTAATAAATGTATGAACGTCTCATTTTAAATACAGGCTACACAACAGACTGATGAATAAATACTTTTGAAATCAGAGACTACTGTTCAAATTTTTAAAAAGATAAACGGTAATAACAATTGCTAGAAACATCTGTATTTTTTTAAAAGTCAAGACAATTTGCAATTTTAGGACTGACAATGTTTTCGCGGGCCAAATATATTTACAGGGGCCAGAATTTGACATGAAATTATCCCTAAGTCCAAATGAGTGAACGTCAGCCCTGGTTTCAACCCCCGAACAGAAAGAAGCGCGGTAGAAAATGGATGCATGCGTTCTTCATGTGGAAGTTGCGCAGAAAAGGAATCTTTTTATAGCTACGACTGTCACTGTGAGTCCGGGCGTTGATTCTGACTGCCTGTCACCGTGACTTTGCGTCACGTAGAAGATGCCGAGCGCAAGTCAGGAGACGCTTTTGCCGTGCAGTCAAACGTGAAAACGGCGGGAAAAAAACGGACTTTTACCGTACGGCGAGGCGATCCATCAAAAGTATTTCCGAGGATCTTACTAGCAGTAACGGGAAGCATCTAAGGACAAATTATCTTTGAGGTATTTTAGTAAGTCTGTTCACAATAGATTTAATGCTTGCAAGTGTATTGCGTCATTTATGTCAGTAACTCAGACATGGTAGCTAAAAATGAATGAAAGTGTGCAAACTTTTACGGGAAGGGAAATAGCTGCAAGTGACCATCTGTCATTCGGGGACACGGCTAAATTACAGCCGTGACTGATGGATGCATCGTGGCTATCAACATCTGGATGCACTGTAAGCAGTCTCAGCCTGGAATTGACCCACATATGGGTATTTACGAAGGGATCAGTGCCAAATAATCCCGAGGAGTTTAATGAAAGTCTTTTTTCTGGATTGTTTTTGGGCGCTTGGCAAAACAAACAGACGGGATAAACACGTTTTCTCTGTGTTTCGCAGAAGCGAAACGGTGCTGCATCAGTTCTGTTGCCCCGCCCCCGAGCATCCTGAAGTTGACGTCAGCGGCGCATCCAGGTAAGATGGCTTCATATATTTTCCCGAAATTCCCACCGCACCTCATTTATTCCTCTCCTTTGTTGGAATGATTGCTAAACAGTTTACTTGGTTATCAGCATCCTCCATTTTCATCATTCTCACTATCAACGGAATGATCTCCTTGCTTATTGTCTCCTTGTTTGTAATGGGGCAGCCATCATTGTAAGTCCCCAACATGGCCATGACACAAAGGTTTATTATTACACCAAAGGACATTTTACTCTGTGTGCAGTTGACCGCACACATTATGGTGTGTGTTTTTTTTTTGTGTGTGTGCGGTTGTGGTCGCAGATGCAGCCACATTAAGCGCTTGGTAACAAATAGCCGTCAGGACCTCAAGGTTATTGAACGCACAGGCATCAGTGAGGGAAACGAGTGCCGATACTGTCAATACCCAATCGCCCCTAGCAACTCGCTGATGACGCAATGGCCATCACTGCCATAGTAACGAGGGGACGAGAAAAGCAGCCATCTTGCCTTCCGCTTGGCATTTGGGGAGTTCTGTCGAGCGGCGATGAGTTCATGTCTCCGCGTGGGTGTTTTATTTTTATTATCTTCAAATTGTAAATTGGATTTACAGGCGGCAGTAAAAAATACGCAACATTTCAAAACGAGGATGAAGGAAATCATAATTGAATGAGCTCTCGTATCCAATTTTTCATAGCAAATCTTCAAAACGATCTTTAATATTTGAAATCGTTAGATGGCGTGAAGGTAGAAAAGCGCCGCCATCGTATAGCCATTTAGGATAGCTGCTTCAATGAGTTCAAAAGTTCAAATGAATTTCATCAGGATAAAATAAAAGACCATTTTGAAACGCACCAAAACATTTCATCCGTGGCTGGGACTCTGGAGTGTACAAGATCACAAGTCAAATTTTCTCCCCATTGGATCCAGATCACACTTTTGGCAGCAATTTAAAATGAACATTGGCTAGGGCATGGAACGTGTTCAGTGGCTTACACTGTATCAACATTCAATCTCATCAGATCAGCATGCAATTTGCGAGGCTTATGGGGGATCTTATTACATTCTGCTGCCTTACATCGGTGAGAAATTCGGCACCTTTTTTTTGGGAGGGGGGTAATTCCATCCAAAATGAAATCATCCTCATGATAAACGTTTATGATTTGGAGGCCGGGATGACGAGAAGCCGACATTTGCGTGGTGTCATGTGATACGGTTCTGTTTAACGTGACTTGTCCAGTTGAGCACAAATAATGACACTTCCTCCCTCTCCTCTAAGGTCATGAGCAAAAAAAAAAACGGTTTGCAGGGTTGTCTATACGGCACTTGTATATATTTCTCATTAATGAATACAATTTGAACAGAAGAGGGCAAACATTTGTCCTCAAGGGACACATTAGATTTTCTTTTTAAATGGTTAAATAATATTCTGATTTATATGTAATATAATTATAATATAATTATATAATTAATATATATTAATTTAATATTAGTATACTATTTAGAAGTGTAATTGATAATTAATACTAATAATAATTATATTTATTAATATTATTAATTCAAATTACCTTATTATTTTTTATAAAAATTTGCATTTTATTCTTTATAATATATTGGTTGACACAGTATTAACGGGCTGATTTTTTTTTTCTTTTTTAAATAATAAAATAATTTTTGACAGATGTGCACTTGTGCCTCATGTCCCAAATCTCAGTCTTTGAGTCGTGGGAGTGAGTGGGGGTATCTCACAGAGCATTACAGAAGCTTTTTGCAGTCCAGATGCATAAATTGCTCAACTCTTGCCTTTTAAACCCTCTAATGTATTCTCATGTACTAATGTATTCGAATTCGGGTCTGGATTTCTCTTTACGCAACCGTTCTATTTGCGACTGAACCTAACTGGCTTGAGCTCATTTGAGACACAATGCTTCTCTGCTGGCCTTATTTGCGAGAGTAATATTGGCGTGATAACAATAACGATACAACAATAACAAGAGGAACATGGCGTATGCGCCTTGAATTGGATTTTTAACCTGCTTGTTGTTCAGCCTTCACTGTGCATCATGTTTACACTTGTGAATACACTCCTGAGTGAAAGAAGTGTTTTGAGGAAAAGGAGGCGGGAAATCACAATACAATATTTGTCAAATGATGCTCAAAGCTCACAGAGGACACGTTATGGAAAATTGCCAATTGAATCACTTGTATAAAAATTGGCGGATCTCTGGAGTGCGTGCCCGACCATCGAGTGTGAAATTACACAACCAAGTTAATTTTTTAGGGGAATTGTGTGTATTCCCCATATTGTGTCAGGAGGCGGCCTGTTTTTCATTTTTTGTTTTGCTAATCCAAAAAATACAATTAAATTTCTCCACCCACGGCTCGCCGGCTAGACTGAGTGAAAATCCGATATTTTCAAGTGATGGATAGACGAGAACGGAAATACTATTGTGACAAAGCTAAACAGATGCAGAAATTAGCATTAGCCCAAAGTGTTGAAAAGTAAAAATCCAGACTGGCTAATCTCAAAATACTTTTAAGATAACTTTAACATATCCACAAATCAATTTTGGAATCGCCCTGACCTCATTTTCCCCTTTGATAGATTTCAGTCGTGATGTCGTGTAAAAGAAGAATATTTGTCCCTTGAATTAAATAAAACGAAGGACGGGGGAATTATTGAAGACAGCCACTATAAACCACGTCAAAGCAGCATTAAATTAGACCATTTACAATAATATATATTTTTAATTTTCCTCAGCCTCAGCTCTATTACAGATGATTATTTTCGAAATATCTGCAGAAGCTGATGAAGTTCTCGCTACTTTTTATGCAAGTCATGTTTGACTTTGAGGCGATTGTCTCACTGTGTCGCAAGCGCATGCAGACGTTCTCTTGCTATAATTGACACCGCAGTATTAGATGCAACTATATATGAGCACATTTTTTTCCATAATATTTTATATTATTATATTTGATTCCATTTTATTATGGTAAGGTATGCTATCCAGATATTTATTAGGTAAGGTAACATGGCGAATGTTGCCTAGCAACAAATATGACATACGAAGATACAATACGAGTTATGTCCTGGTGCCCAAACCTGCAAACTCCTCCCGGGAAAGTTGGAGCTGAGAATTGAACTCGGAACCTTGGATCGCGAGGCGAACGTGGCAACCGCTATACCACTACGCTTCCCATTCAACGAAACGATGCCCTGTGCAAAAGATTAGAATCGTCAGTCCAGATTTTTTTTTTTTCTCCGGCCAAAATATAGATGAAATAGATCATAATACATAATAGGACTGTACATAATTTAACACATTTATTATGATTATAATATCATGATAAAGGCTTGAGAGAAGATTTGAATGAATTTCTGCTGCAAACTGTGATGAAATTGTGTCCTGCTATGGCCTCCGGCTACTGCAGTCATTTCCCACCTGCTGCTCATCACACACACACATATGCACACGCACACACACACTCCACAGATGTGTTGTGAAGGTCATGGACGGAGGCGAGCGCTGATGACTATCGGCTCTTATTCCCACGACAGCGGCCGGTTGCTGAGCCTAGAGGACGGCTCGTCCTCGGGAGGACGGGACGTGGACGGCACCACAGCCAAGCGGGAGGGGCCCAGTGATTATGAGATCTCCCTGGAAAACAAAAACAAACAGGTACGCCCGGGCGTGCGGGGACGTCAGGGGCACATGGTAATTCGGGATTACTCAAATGCTCTCACACATCAAACTGAAATGTAACATACTGACATACAATCAATTATACGTAAAGTTTTTGCTATTTACAAGCCAACCTGGTTTCTATCCCCCGTGAATAATGTCTTGAATTATGTCCCTGACGGGCCCTCATATCGGAATGTATTTTTCGCCCTTGGCGGGAGGGAGACGGAGCGACATTTGTCTTTGAGCATGAGGGGGGGGGTCGATGGTGGGAGTAGGGGTGGTGAGAATGACATTGCGTGCTGCAAAAGAAACCCATTCAGATCTATTTCTGTCTCTGTTGACATGAAAGAGAGAGCGAAAAAAAGTGAACACCAGTATCTCAACATCCACAGCGACAGGAGCATGAAAGATGCTAGGTTGCCATGGTAACAGCTAATAACGGCCTTTGTGTGTGTGTGCGCGCGCGCATTTTTTTGCTGGGTGTTCTCATGGTGTGCGTCGGCTGTCCTCCTTTTCTTTATCGCTCTGATTTGTCTTCTTTGCTGGAAAGTTTGGCAGTGTAACTTTTTTGGGGGGGGACAATTCATTAGGCACGCCTGGTAATGAGATCCAACACAAACATCGTCTTCTCGCTCCAGATAGAAGACCTGGAGCAAAAGTACGGAGGCCACCTCATCGCCAGACGGGCCGCCCGCCGTATCCAGACCGCCTTCCGTCAGTACCAGCTCAGCAAAAATTTCCAAAAGATCCGCAACTCGCTCTCGGAGAGCAAGCTACCGCGCCGGATCTCCCTGCGCCAACCCAGCCCCTCGGGACGGGCCCGCAATAGCACCCAGAGACACAGTTACTCTCTCCATCCGGGAGGGGGGCAGATTCCGCTTCGTTCCAAGACGCCTCCTCCGCCGCCGTGTCGTTCCACCTCTCTACCGCCGTCTCCCGCGTCCGCCCCGGCAGCGGCCGCCGCTCCGACCTCAGGAGCGCCGCCCTCTCAAAGCCCCGGACCTTCGCTTTCGCAGCTGGAGGACTGCTTCTCCGAACAAGTGAGTCTGTTTGAATACCAGAAATTCAAATCCTTCTTCTCCAGGGTCCGCCCTGGGCTGGTCGCCAGTCAACAAACAAAGTCACATTGGAACCGATGGACGATGTCGATGTCCTCATTAAGGTCACATATGACCTGGAGCTTTTGCCAACTTACTTTTTGGCAAGAGAAAGCAGTGGACTGGTGCCAGCCAATCACAAGGCACATCAAGACAAACAACTTTGCGTCGCGCATCTTCAAGGTTGCTCGTCCTCATTATGGTGAGCTGGAGCAGCTCCCAGTAGACATCTGGATATACTCAATCTATATATATATCTTGTTTTACCAGATGATCTAATATCATTACTCATTTGGACCCATCGGTCTCACAAAATGCAGATGATTAGCTAACCTGCTCCAATAGGAGACCATTTACGTCGCTCCATTGTACTTTATCACTATTAGACATTAAAGTAAGTGTTCCTTTTAAAATGTGTCAAAGTGACCAAAAAATTCCATGCATTTTTAAAAGCTCGTTTTGTCTTTAGGCTAACCTCACATTCACATCTAAGAGGCTTCAAATAACCATAGTGATTTTCCGACGATAATTTTAACGAGGATCTCCTCACTCTGAGGCGATCAATGTAGAGAGAAAAATGTTTTTTGGGAACGTTCCACCTGAGATTCCAAGACAAATCTTCTGATTGTGAGGCAGTCGTGCTTACTGCGACTCCCCCGTGACAAATTTTTGTTCTTTCAGCTTCACTCGCTTGCCCAGTCGATAGATGAGGCCCTCCGCGGTTGGAGCGTATCCGAAGGTTCGGAGGGCCAAGGCCTCCTCATGGACCCCGGGGCCCTGTGTGCGGCCGCCGAGAGCGCCTGCCTCCCCCGCAGCGCCAGCTCTCTACTCATGGCCTTCCGGGACGTCACCGTCCACATCGACAGCAATAGTTCCTACACCATCTCGTCCGCTACCACCACCACTACCACCACCTCGCTGGGCAACGCCGGCAGCAAGGCGGGCAGCAGGAAGACCTCGCTGAGCGGGATGGGCTTCGTCGGAGGTGAGTCCGGCGAGGAGCCCGAGTTCCCGGCGCCTCCTCCCAGCGAGGAGCTGGAGAATTTGGACCCGGGGTCGCGGAGGGGCTCGGCCGTGCCCCTCCCGGGGGGCGCCCCGTACGGCGACGGCATCTCGGACAAAGCCGGGTCTACCTCCACGTCTACCTCCGCCGCCATCGTCACCTCGGCCCAGTCCGACCAGCAGCCCGCCCAGATTTACACCCAGTACCAGCAGTACCACTACACCCACCCGCAGCAGCTGGCGACGGGCGGCGGCCCCGATGCCCTGCAGGCTCTGGTGGTCTCCCTGCCCAGGGATCGATGCCAGGATCCGGCGGCCTGCCGTTCGCCCACCCTCTCCACCGACACACATCGTAAACGGCTCTATCGCATTGGATTAAACCTCTTCAACGTGTGAGTGCAAAGTACACTTTTTGCCTTGGGAGTTTTTTTTTTTTTTTTTTGCGGGAGGGGCCCACTACCGACAAGAAAATAAAGCCAAAGGCATCGAGGCGATGGAGGAGGTATAAAAAAAAAAAAAGGAGCATGCACAATGTGAAAGCAGCCATAAATAGAGGGAGAGCACCACTGGCCTTTACTTCTTATCATTACTATTAGTTATTGCAAATTAAAGTTGATTAAGGTGCGCACTTGGCTGGCAGCCGCTCTGACCTGGACGAGTCGTCAGCTAACAGCTTTGAGCATGAACGCACTTTCATTTTTCTTTATTTCAGAAGCAGTTTCTTTTCTCTCTCTCACACACACACACACACACACACACACTGCATAAGTATCCTTTTGAATCGTCGAGCACTTGCGCAAGAGCACCGACATTATATTCTGATGAAGTGTTATGAAACAGCTTCAAATGGGTTGTTAATATTTCATAAATGTTAACTAAGAACAGCAAGAGTCCAATACATTTTTTGAGAGCGTAATATGTACTTCCATTGTTCTTATTTTTATTTGTATCATTTCTCATGACACAAATGTATTTATTTATCTTTATTATTTTTTGACCATATTTTATGAATTTGTTATTTTTAGTTAAAAAAAATCATGTTTTTGGTATTATTAAAAATCATAAAATTATATAAATAGATATAATATATAAATATGCAAAATTCATGTTTGTTTTATTGTTTTTGGTATTATTAAAAATTATATAAATATATACAATAAAATTATAGAAATAGTTTTGATGATGTCAGTATAACCCCGTGTTTCAACAATTGCTCCCTTGCGGTGACAGGAACCCGGAGAAGGGCATTCACTTCCTGATCACGCGTGGCTTTGTCCCTGACACGGCTATCGGCGTGGCTCACTTTCTGCTGCAGAGGAAAGGTCTGAGCAGGCAGATGATTGGAGAGTTTCTGGGCAACAGCAAGCTGCAGTTCAACAGAGACGTTCTCGAGTGAGTCGCCATCCTTTTCCATAAAATTTACCAATTGATATATGGATCATGCTGTTATTGATTTTTTTTCTTGCTGACAATATCTAATATTTGGACATGTCGCTTTAAATAGAATATTTGAGTTGCTTGCGTTTGTTTGGTTCCCCCAACGGAGACAACTTTAGATTCAATATAAATAATTCACAGTTGCTTTCTAGAATCTTTCTAGGCCATTAGATGGGTTTCTTTTCAAGCAATTGAACCTTTGCCATCTTTCAAATGTTTCAGTGGGGATTGAAAAAGATCAGAAGCAAAAAAAAAAGAAAAAGTATAGCAACAAAATAAAGCCTATTCAAAGACAGATAAAGAATGACTAGTCATGAATTTTGTTACAAAAGCTTTTTACTTTCTTTTATTCAGTCTTTCCCGATTATCTGTACACTTTTAAAGTTTTGGATAAAAAGGAAAAGCCTCTTTTATTTGTCACTTATGACCATCATTTCTATTCTTGGACATTATTGAGTTTTTTTTTTTAATATTAAAACTTTCCTCTCAGAAAAACTACTACCTCTGTTTTTGTAAAATGACTTCTAGCTCATAACCCCCCCACAAAAAATGTTTTGTTCTTCAGTGTTGCCTTAAAATACGCACTTTTTTTTTTTTTTTTTGCTGAGTTTTGTGCAGAGCTTGTGGAAACAATGCCTACATTTCCCATCATTCAACAGTGACCTTTCCTTTCAACATTTTATCAGCGACATCATTCACGCTGATGTTATGATGCTGGGCCAGAGCCATGAATTATACAAGACCTTTTGCAGGTTTAGCACTTCCCACTTTTATTGACTTGCTCATCGACGGCTACGCTGATATTCTGGCTAGCAGCAAATAATAAGCACAGACGCTAAAGCATTTCTCGTGAGCTACTTTACACCCGAGAGTCACATTAGCACCCGCTGGCACTTTGATCTTTGGATTTAAATCAGTTTCGAGCACCTCCAGGACTCACTGACACGTTCAAAGCTGCTCTATTTTGACCCCAAAAAAAAAAAAACGCCGCATAAAATCATATAATAAAGCAACTTTGGAAGTTTGGAGTTGTCATATTGCAGAGTCATAAAAAGAGGAGGAGGGGCTACTTTGGATCTTAAGAGCTTTTTGTCAACTGTTTTTCAGGGTGAAGTATGAGCTGTGATTTGTCTGCAGCATTACTGCAAAACTGTGAAAAAAAAAAAGTGAAAAGAAATCCTTTCACAGTGGAAGCTGCAAAGATGAGAGATAAATATGACCTCCCTTGCTTGTTAAGGCCACCTGGAGTAATAATTGAAACCACAAAATAAATACACATATGACATTATATCTCCATCTAGTGCCTTTGAGATTTTCCAATGTACTTCATATTGAGCTTACACATTTCAAGTGTGCAAATGTTAGCCTCATTGACACAACTTGATTTCATGACATCATTCGGTGCAGCTTTTATTCTTTGAGAAAAATAAAGTCCACGTCGTTCTCGTGAGAACTACATTTTTTCTGGACCGCTCAGTGATAGTAAAGTGCTAGCCGGCATACATAAATGCAACATGCTTCCATTCAAAATGTTTTTCTAAGCGTCCTCATCTGGAGAACACGGAAGGACTGGCTTTTTTTTTTGCTGAGGTTGTTGGAGAAACTGTTGAAATAGGTCACTGCCCCCCCAACGCACGAACACACACATGTATTTATGTATGTGCCGCTGCCATTGGCACATTGTAAGCCTTTCATGTACTCCTTTGAATGTCATTATGTGACTCTCCTATCTCCCGCTGTCATCATATTCCACTTTCTATTTGTGTGTGCGTGTATGTCTTCCAGGTCAGCGCTTCAGTAATGGAAGTATGACTGTAAGAGGAAGGTTTTGCCATCAGCGTGTGTGTGTGTGTGTGTATTTGCTTGGACCCACGCTGCCCCTACTACATTGCTAAATTGTTTCTTCTCCCCCTCGCCCTCTTTTGTGTTCATTCGCGTGGATACTGGCAGCTGCGTGGTGGACGAAATGGATTTCTCGGGCATGGAGCTGGACGAGGCGTTGAGGAAGTTCCAAGCTCACGTGCGGGTGCAAGGCGAGGCGCAGAAGGTGGAGAGACTCATTGAGGCCTTCAGGTGAGACGCTTGGAGCTGAATATTTTGCAGAAGGTCCTCACAACCAAAAGGGCACCTTGGATTTTTTTGTACTGCCGCTAGCGACCAGTGCTTACATTATTCAGTATTAAGTGAAAATATAAAAATAAAAATAAAAAATAAACTGACAAGAGTATCTTTGATGTCACGTATTAGTCTTGGGGCTATCAGACATCCAGATCCAGAGAGACGCTTTAACAGGC
Source organism: Syngnathus floridae (assembly GCF_059516105.1). Lineage (NCBI taxonomy): Eukaryota > Metazoa > Chordata > Actinopteri > Syngnathiformes > Syngnathidae > Syngnathus > Syngnathus floridae. The sequence goes on from NC_142418.1 coordinate 16,072,632, forward strand.
TTTTAGTGCTTATGAGAGCTGCTGGTGACAGGTTGTGATGAGAGCAAAGCTTTGGTATCATTAACAAATTATACTGATTGCCTGCAACCGCGGATGAACTCGACAATTACACACCCCGCAAAAAAAAAACGATGCAGAACTGCGTGTGTACGAAAATAGACGCTCTCGACTTCACCACAACCTCCTGGCGACACATTGTTTTTTAGGATCTGTTCTGTGTGATTTTGATTCAGCCAATATGTTGTGGATTTTTGGGAAAATTATTTTTGTTCAGTATAAAGGCAAGTCTGGAGTTAGAGTTGCGCACGGTCCACTAATGCATAATGGATGGATAGAAGAAAGGGCAGAGAAGAGGTCAGGATTACTAAACTAATACAAGCTAATCCAAGCTAATGTGGAACACGACAAGGATGAAACTCTGCTAAGCTTTTGCCTAACTCGAACCCCCTAACCGTACCCCTGACCCCTAATCGTAACGGATGGATGGTGGTTCATAAACAGCATCATTTAGACTAGGCTAGCTGCCGAGCATTATGTCGATTATGTCTTCCATCGCATTTCCGAATGACTCGCTCGCATATACATTTTAGTAACGAGGCAGCTCACAAAAGCTTTTCTCGGATTTATGAATTCACACATGATGGGTGGGCAGGAAGAAGCGATTTTAAAGTCACTTTTCGATCATATTTTCTCTTCAAGAGACTAAGTGTAGTATGCATCCTGCTTTTATAGCGCTCCCGAGTTTATAGGTAAAAAGCAAAAGCATTTACTCTGCAGCGTTGTCCTTGAAGCGTCCTGGATGTGTCCACACATTGCTCACAGGGACAAATTTGAGAAAAATTGCGGCTGTGATTTAGTGTTATAGATGTGCCAGAGTCAATGTAATATGCTGTGCGTGTCTTTTGTGCAAGGAGATGAGGTCTTTCTTTTAAAATCACAACAAACGCATCCTTACGACAACAGTCATTTCATGTCGTTTTGAAATATACTCTGGAGTGCTACTTTATTAGCATTAGCATATATAATTATGACTTTGCTAATGTGTTAGCCTCGGTTAGCCTAGCTTTGTGTATAATCGGTGGCCTTTACAGATGAAAGGCAGTGGAAGGAAAAGCAAATAATCATTTCACGCTTCTTTGCTCGTTCGAAGGCCAATAAGAACGCTTCATCACATGTCGCCGAGTCATTGCACATCTGTCACCGGCGATGGCCGACTACACTTTGCGAGTATAGGTCACAACGGGTCTTATCGGGATGTGTGTGTTACGTAACACTTGTTATGTCATTCGCGTGTATGTTGCGCTGCCATGGTGGCGAAGGATTCTTTGTGCCAGCTGGCGTGCGAACCTTCATGTTTGTGAAGATGCCAGGCGGCCGTTGAAACAGACTGCTGACATAAGATGGCCGGCCAAGAATGACGTCGAAAAAACACGTACGATGTTGCTGTTTATTCACACAGAGGGTGTGCGTGTCTAGGATCGTGGAGCTCGCCTCTCCCTATGAATATTTCCCGCATATTACGTCAAGTAAATGAGTCGGGACGCTGCTATGTTGCTCACTGGCTGAAACCGGCAGGAAAATGTTTAGTTTGCAGTATCGTACAAAAAAAAAATTCAAGTATTAAATCGTGCCACCCTGTGCTAAATACAAACAAGACAAACAAGTGTATATCCTCCATAGCCTCCACGCTGGCATGTCTTTGCTAAAAGCCCCTCTGACTCCCAGAATGCACCAGTGTGTAAGCGCAAGTGACAGTCAAGGAGTTGGGGAGGCGCGAGGGAGACATTTACAAGCCTGCGGGCAGCGAGAGAGCAGACAAAGTGCAACATCTCATCATGCTCGTGCCAGCCAACGTGACGAGAGGAGTGTTACTTCACCGATGGCGCAAACCGCTTTGCACTGTCAAATGCGGCCTTTCAGCGCCATTAATGGCAACCGCTACTGATTATCAGATGCCATTGACCACAACCTTGCCTTATATTTTGAATACTGTATATATATCAAAAATATTGAATATATTCCATATGATGCCCCTCGTAATTATCTTCATGGGTCTTTTGAAAGCACACACTCTCAAATGCCGATATTGCGCCCTTCCCTCATATCCTAACCAGCTCACAATATCCATATCTTAAAATCAGAAGAGAGTGAAAATGTGTCGTAATCATAATAAAGCCACAAGCCATGAAGTCAGGAGGCCACTTCATTAAATTCGATTGCGCTTCAGGAACCACAAAAAAAGGTTTTTAGAGGCGGTGGAAGCCTGCAGGTGGGAGTCGAGAGAGCTCAGCTGAATATGAAAGAATTTTGGAGTATCGTTTTATACCAACGTGGACCGAATCAAATATTTAGAAAGGCACAGAAAATGCCGATCTTTGACTGAAATATATTTTTTTGATGTGCACTCAGCCAGCGCTACTGCATGTGTAATCCCGACGTGGTCCAGCAGTTCCACAACCCCGACACCATCTTCATCCTGGCCTTCGCTGTGGTCCTCCTCAACACTGACATGTACTCGCCCAACATCAAACCGCAGCGCAAGATGGGCCTCGACGACTTCATACGCAACCTCAGAGGTGACAGTCATGAAATAATGTGGTTGCATAAGTGTGCACACCCTCTTATAACTAGGACTGTGTTCAAAATTAACAACAGACTTTTCTACGGCCCGTAAGGCAGCACCTCAAGCGAACACCTCTCCTCGCTCTCCTGGTGTTCCATGTCTGATTTATCCTCAGCTCCTCGAGTTCTGCCCCAAAGACTGTGCCAATTAATTCCGGCTCATTGCGATTTAACGATACGAGCTGATATTTTCCAAATGCATCCCATCACCTCCGCTTGGGCCGGGAGCACTTTGACTTCTATTTACCTTTACTCAACAACACTTTTTCTTCAGTCAACAGTGGCTTCTGGGCGGTTAGTTCATTGTCATGGAAACGGGCGAAGAGAACGTCATGATTAAGTGCGGCCATCCTGCATGGTGTGGCTGTGACTGGCACTGCAGGGACACCCATTTAACAGTCTCATCCATCTATCTGTCTCTCTGTCCATCTGTCAGCCCTGATTTGTTTAGGCTAGCTAGCATTAGTTAGCTCCCAAGCTAAAAAAAACGACCTCTGTATTTTTTGTGAGACAGTCCACTGTTTATCAATATCCTCGCAGGCAGCAACCAGTAAACAAAACAATTTGGTCAAACACTTATTTCCTCCTCCTCATAGCTCAAGCTCTCACAATCTCATGAGTTCCCAGTTGATGAAAAATAAGTTTTTTTAAAAGGTCTTTGTCTTGGCCTTCCAAGCAATATTGTTCACAGTGAGCCATGCTCATTTTTTTTTTTTTTGGGGCACGGCTGCTTCTTCAGGTGTGGACGACGGAGCAGATATCCCCAGAGAGATGGTGGCTGGCATTTATGAAAGAATCCAACAAAGAGAGCTACGATCCAATGAGGACCATGTCACCTATGTGAGCCGCGTGGAGCAGTCCATCCTTGGTCTGAAGACTGTAAGCCTTGGAAAAATATTCCGACTTCCCAAGCGACCCAGAAGTGACGACCTTCGTAAAATCCCCTAATTTATCTCTTTCACTGTCCCTGTGCAGATCTTGGCCGTACCTCACAGACGTCTGGTGTGCTGCTGTCGTCTGTTTGAGGTTCCAGATGCCAATAAAACTCATAAACAGAAATTATCACAGCTCCAGAGAGAGGTCTTCCTCTTCAACGACCTGCTCCTGGTGAGCACGCTCCAAAACATGTGTGCCTATCAGCATTTCGCTTCCAAGTCGTTTTATTCAGTCGAGCAGGTTTTCTTACGTATCAAACATCTTTGGGTGCGTCTCCAGATCCTGAAGCTATGCCCCAAGAAGAAAAGCTCGGCTTCTTACACCTTCTGCAAAGCGATGGGTCTCCTGGGAATGCAGTTTCATCTCTTCAGCAATGAATGTACAATAAATTCACACTTGTACATATCAGATGCGCCTGCATGATGTAAGCTATAAACACAATGATACCTTGGCAAGCCTTCTTAAAACTGGGTCAATAACTAACCTAGCGCGAGATCCAAAATGGACTGAGCCAACAAGAGGTAAAATCTTCCCATACTGATGGGTTAAAGAGGTTTGCCCAAAATGGCCACTTCAAATCAAAATGGCTGACTTCCTGTCTCATTTCAAACATTGGACTTTTGAAGAAATCCTCCATGAATACACACGCACGTCTTTTGTTTTTGTCTCGACACCAGACTACGCCCATGGCGTCACCATGCTGAGCCCGTTTACCTCCGAGAAGAAGCAGCTGGTCAGCTTTTGCTCGCCAAGTGGGGAGGAGTTGCGGAAATTTGCCGAAGAGCTACGAGAGGCCATTTCCGAAGTCAACGAGATGGAGCACATACACATTCAGTGTAAGGCTTGCGAAGATTGTTCAAGTACTCGCATGCTGTACTTTAGTAGAAGTACATATAGTCCTCGTTTTCTTACTTTTTGGACTTTTGTATTTTTAAGGGGAACTGGAGAGGCAACAGGGCATCCAGCCTCACAGCATACATACAAATGGCGGCCAAGTGGATGCACACACGGGACATGGATCGCCCTCAGGTGCAGACTAAAATCCATTCAATCATTTTCTAAAGTTTATGCACTCACGGCGCTGTCATGTGACTCACAAATTCTTCATTGAGTGTTTGTTGAAGTTGTATTGAACTTCTTAAAAACAAAATATTCAAATTTGTGCTGCTACAAAAGTATCCACAGGCTAAAAGTTACTATGCATTTACAGAGAGGTCAATCTTGTATTTTTAAAAAAAAAAAGTTAAGCCCTAACACACGTCGTGGTAAATCTCCTTATCTCGCTCACGAGAGAATTGCAAATAAGCATATTTTTTTTAAAACCCCCAAACTGCTGAAGCATTTCGTTGCACACACACACAAAAAAAAACATTCCCTCAAAACGGCAGCTTCCCTACTTAGTGCTGATTAGAAGCCGAGAAAGATGGGAATATTTTAATTTAATTACTGTGCACGTCGGCGGTATTTGTAGCTATTAGCTGTCAAGGTTACGCATAATATCTGCAACACGCTCACAAATCATACAAACAAATGTAACTTTCAAATGTCGGAACAAAACCTCTGCCATGGAGATTTGTTTTTCTTTAACCTTTCTGATATTTATTTAAGTTAAATGCCTCAATAAATGTGAATTTGACGAGGTAGCCCAAAAATACATCTAAAAAATGCGATATAGCAAGGGCACGAACAATGTATGAATTAATAATAACGTACAAAAGGCTTCAACTTTGGAGCACTGCAGAGTGTTTCTCTCTCCCATTCATTGACTGGCACAAATGCTGAATGAAGCCTTGGCGGAGGTATCGGCAAATTCCTCTAGAGCTTTTGATATTTTCATGCACGCCTGTTGATTTCTCCTGTGCTCCGGCAGGTCAACAGGACGTGTACGATAAAAGCGGCAACAACAACGCTGTGGAGGTGAGTGCCAAAACTACTCTTGTCTCCCTCAGGTAAGTGTGTGCTTGTTCATCTCCGTGGGACTGCTTCTCTGAATGTACGCGGCGTGTGTGTGCGCGTGACTCAATAAGTCATGCTTGGCTTTAACAATAATAATAATAATACGAAAAAAAAGTGAAAAGCTTTGCCAGAGGCTCTTCACCGAGGATACAAAGGCGGCCTGGAGGCCCTTCGAGTGGATCAGCCGCCACTCTCGCTCCGGAGAAAAAATAAAATCCATTCATCAGCTGTTGCTAAGCCTTGACGAGGCAAACATAAGCTAGCCTGTGTGTGCGTTTGTTGCTCTTTTCACCGTGTGTCTTTTTCCTGCCTCAGCCAGTCCTTTTGAGACATGTCAGTCAGTGTGTTAGGGAGGCACCACGCCCTCGGTGTCACTTTATCTCTCGATCTTCTACCCCCACCACCCTCACCTGCCCGCAAAACAACCCCCACCCACTTCTCATAACTCTTTCCAGGTCGTGAGAACTTGGATACCGTTTAAAATATTTTTACTGTGGGCACAGACAAAGCCCCAATTTTTTTTTCGAATGATTGACACCCCTCCCCTCTAAAAGTATTCTTAGCGTCAGGATATTAAACAGTATTTTAAGTATTGGCTTATACTGACGTTTTGGGGCTGACTAATTAATCGGGCGCCCAAATGAATCGGTGATTTAATAGCCTTATAATATGAGAAATATGGTAATGATAAGAAAGCGTGTGGCCGTAAGTGTGTGTGTGTGTCGCACGCGCTGACTGCACGCCACCTCCGTGCATGCCTGCATGCCCCCGTGCGTGTCACACCAGAGGGCTGCGTAAGGCTGCGTTCAGGCTGGTAACTCCCCGTGCGTTCTCTGGCTGTTCCTAAACTAGGTGTCAATTCACAACAGGCTGCAGACCTACCAACTGAGCCCGCCGAGCGTTGAGCCGACGACCCCCCTGGCCCTGACCGCCCCGCCCGCCTTGCTGGGCCCCGCCCCGGCCGGGGAGCTCCGCCCGGAGACGCTGATCCAGTGTCAGCAGATCGTTAAGGTCATCGTTGTGGACCAGAGTGGGCGGGGCCGCATGGAGGCCTTCCTCAGCCAGGGGCCGGCCGCCCATCAGCTCCTGCGCTCGGCCATGTCCACGCCCGTCCACGTCCAGGGTGACGGGCCCCAACCCCCCCTGCCGCCGCCCCCGCCCCCATACAACCACCCGCACCAGTTCTGCCCGCCGGACTCGCCCATGCCGCTCCACCACACTATGCCGCTCACTCGCAGACGCAACTCCAGCGGCTCCCGCAGCATTGTCTGAGCAACCCCCCCACCACCACCCTGCACAAAACACACAAACAGCCACTATGACCCTCCTGCCTTGCCGCTAAACCCCCCCCCCCATCCCCACTCTGGCCCAAAACCTGGAGTTGTTGGGATGCCGTTTTGTAAAGACAATTGAAGTGCTCGCTGAGGATATCAGTCCCCAGTTTAACCATCTCCAAAACACATTTGGACTGTTTGTGCTCAGGCGGCAACCCCCAAAAAGCGCCAAGATTCCCATTAAGCAGGGGTGTGCAAAAGTATGTGCTCAAGGGCCACATTTGATTTGTAAAATGAACAGATGGACCAGCTCATTTGCAGTTGAGGTACAAAAAAAAAAATAGTATTTTCGGTAAAATATGTATTTAATACTTATTTAAACATAATTGATGGAGCAATTATTTAATGATTCAATTTTAGTCATATTGATGTGTTTTAAGTAATAAAAAATATTTATTAAAAACAAACTATATATTAAATTCATTTCATTTGAACAAATCAAAATATTTAATTGAGTAAAAAATATTTTTACCTTATATTTTTGCATTTTTAAAAAAATAATTACTATATTTATTATTAATAAACTATTTTAAGGAATTTTAAATATGTTATTTAAAAATTATTTTATTTTAACCTGTTACATTTATTTAATTAAATTAAATTTATGCTGTTTTAAAACTATTATTTTTTCTAAACCTATTATGCAATCAAATCCAAGTTTTTTGTTTTGTTGAGAGTATTTATCTGCATTTTATATTGTATTTTTTGTTTAGTTTTTTTATTATTTTCAATAAATCAATTCAAAAATTCTATATTAATCATACAATAAATACATTCTGACTGCCCACCTTTAGTAATAGCTAATTTAATGCAACAAATAATGTAAATAAAATCTATAATGAATGAAAATATATTGAAATACCAACCCTAGGGAAAAAAGCGGTATATGTGTCCAACCAATATCATACCGCAAATGCTCGGTGGGCCAGATTTAAGAATGACAGGGACTGCTTGCAACCCACGGGCTTTACTTTGCCCACCCCTGCGAGAAAACCAAGGTTGTGATTTGAAAAACTGGACGATAAAAAAGAAACGGAAAAAGGACTCGAATCTCAGCACAATAAATCTCACTTCTCGGGACTGCAATTATTTTATTCTTATCTACTGCGGAAAAAGAAGAAAGCTGCTTATGGCTGCAGTTGTTCCTTGAAACATCTCATGACGTCTTCACGGCAGAAAAAGGAACGGTACAAAGATGTCTCCTCTCCTTGTGCACAATTTTTGTCATACATCTTCGTGAGAACGGATCAGGTCACAAAAACTAGTTTTTGTGTTAACAAGCAGTGTTCGGGCCAAATAGGAAATATTGAAAACTACAAAAAGGGTCGAGGAAAAGTTGAAGTGTCACAAAAAATGAAGTCCTAACAGTCACTTTTTTTTTAAAGAAAAAAGCAAATTTTATGAATAGCAAAGTTGAAAGTGAACGTTCTCATAAAATAAGGACTTCCCGTGGTAAATGTTGTTCTTGCAATACTACTCCCATGATGTGACATCATTTTCTTTACGACTTCAGTCTTAAAATTGACGATCTTTAGTAATATTACGACTTTTTCAGTTTTGCAATAATACGACTTCATTCTAATGAAATTAAGATTTTTTTTCTTGACCTAAAATCATATCTGCCTAGTTAACCTCGCTATATTTTATTCACATTTTAACTTATACATTTTTTTTTTTTTTAGTATGGCCTGAATACAAAACCGATATGAAGTAGCGGGAGTGGCTTACGGCTACCTGACTTTCATTTCCCTTGGTCATATGAGGACCGAGGGAATAATTCATCAAGCTTCTCCTCCTTTTGTACATTCACTTCTAATGGCTTTCTCCACTGTGAATATTGTTGTTGTTGACGGCCATTTATCAGCCGGGAAACTCTCACATAGCTTTAGTTGAGGAAGAAAAAAATAATGGCTCCACACAATGGTGGATTTTAGGTCGTAAATGCTTTTTGCACATTTTACGTTCCGGCACGGTAGAAATATATATATATAAAAAAATTGGGAAATAAGGAAAATGCAGCAGCAAGATGATTGCGATGAAGTTGGGGGGAAAAAAAAAAAAAACGGCATTTTGGTTGGGCCGCTTTGTACAGCAGAGACGCACCGAGCACGTCTTGTACCTTTTTTGCACCACAGAATATATATTGTAAATATATAGATTCTATTCTGAGAACGTGATCTCGCGTCCGTGTGTGCGTGTCTACCTACGTCTGCTGAATTTGTACAGAGAAGAGTCTAGTTTAAAAGAGAGAGAAAGAGACAAACACAGAATTATAGTTATGATTTATTATTAGGATTATTATTGGCGTCTAATATCGGGCGTGGGCGGGCAGATGCGTCCTCACGAAGTCCTGCAGCTGAGCAGGAAAACGGCTTTTATAGGTTTTAGAGCGGTTACCACGGCAACACAGATATTATTACCATGACATTACAGTAGTATTGTATCATCATTAAGAGGAGATGTGCAAAGGGCTATGCTGTTTGGGTGAATACACACACACACACACACACACACAGCAGCCAAATCAATGCAGGATCCATTTTAGGGAAACGCTTGTCTACTCCCTGCTTTGTTGTTTGGATTATTGTTTTCTTTCTCTGAACTCTCACTGACATGATGAGATCCATTTAGCATGTAAAGCTTCCAAAATGGACGCAAGCGGCTGTCGTCTGTGTTTGTATCATAAAGCGTTGCGTCCACTGATGTCATTTTATACAATATTTATTTATGGTGTGAATGCTGAAGAGTACATATGTTCTCCTCCGGAATTGCGCATTTTCCATTTCTTCCAGTTTTCTCAAGTGGGTCAAATATTCAAATTTGACAATGTGGAAATGTTCATTTCATTTGGGACGTATGACGACATATCGCATATTCCATCACTTTCTATTTGTCTCCATTTGAATTTATTGTATTGAATTTATCGTTTCAAAGCAAGTCAAAATGTTCAGCTCATTCAGGACTTGGCAACTATTTTTTACTATTCAAACACTCCCAGAGTTCCCACAGGAAAATGCTGAAAGTATATGAAGATAATTACCGATTTTGTAATTCTTCCACATTTCAATAAGACTCAAACCATTAGATCGTCAAAACAGATTTTTTCAAATCTTATATTCCCAAATTTTTTTGAAATTCTAGTTTCTCTCTTCAGCATTCACAAGCAATTTCTAGAAAAGTCACATTTTGTAGTTTTTATTTCCTTCCTCCCTGTCCTGAGCCCTCCTCCATCCCTCATTTCTCCGCGGTTGTCATGGGGACCTCATGCACCCTCACTGTGGAAGCATTCATGAATATTTGCACCCTCACGCTATTTATAAACAAAAACAAAAGGAGATTTCTTAAAGATCAACATGTTTATTATTAAAAAGGAGTATTTCTAATTTTTTTCTTTGTTTGTTTGGAGAAAATGAAAGAATAAAGTAGTTTTTACTCTCTGTGCATCTTTGTGTGTTGTCAATATTGACTCTGAAGTGTGGAGCCGCACTGATAAATTTTTTTGCAGCAGGCGGATGGAAAAAGGGGGTGCTGAGGATGGAGGGCAGGGGGCTTACGGGAAAATCAGCCTGTAATGGTTTTCCTTTGCCGTTAGCACACAGGCGCTGAACTCATTCATTACGGCACGGGGATGAAATACCGAATCTGACAGCACTTGAGGAATTTCCATGAAGAAATTGTCTGCATAGGTTTTACACTGGATTGGCTCTAAAATATTCCTACAATAATAAGTTTGATGCTGCCCCACAGGTCTAAACGTGATTCATTTTGGGTTTGTGGAATATTAAGTAGCAAAATCTTCCCAACTAAGTGGGCGGCCATTTTGAACATATTGGAAAAAGACATCACTCAGGTTTCAGATAACAACCAATCACGGCTCAGCTTACAAACCAGAAAACAGAGGAATCATTAGAATCATGTTAATTGTCCAAATAATGTACTTTGTACTGTATTTAATACCAAATGGATATGCGCCACACAAAATGGCTCCCATTGATAAATGACTGCTATATAGTGGAACATTGGTTTTCTATGCCCTAATTTCAACAATATGTTTTTCATCTAAATTCTCTCTCTCACACACAGACACATACCCGAATCACAGTGTGTTCATTTTGTAATGTAACAGTGCAAGGTCACGACAACTTCATTCCGCGTAAGAGTCGTCGGGGTGCCCCTCATTCGAGCATTAAGGTCGGCCGTAAAAGACTACAACACGAGAATAAAAATTCAAGCAGCTTTGACTGATCACTCTTGAGAAAAGGCTCTAAACCAAAAATTGGAATGCAGTCAACCTTTCAATCAAAGATGTAGAAAATAAAGAAAATATGGCTGAATACATTATCTTACAAAAACAGCGCACAATACGATCCAGTCATAACGCAGCGGATTCCATGTGTGCAAAAATGTAATGGAATGTTCCTACTTTTGAGAAGGTCCTTGAAGGTAGCAACGTTCCAAAGACTGATTCTCCTCGTCTTTTTCATCAAATCCCAAAAATAAGGCAGCCACCTACAGGCAAAAGTGTCTGTCTACATGGTGGTCTCTTCCCATTCCAGTTCAACATCACCTGTAGACACAAGTGTAGTGAGACATCGATTTTACAGAACATGTTAATATGCCCAAAAAGTTTATCGTCCAAACTTTTTGAGGCTTTTGTTTACCTTCCATTGCGTCCAGTGAGTCCAACTTCTCCAGAGCAGAGCTGACAAACCAGATGGACTGACTGTTGCCTTTGTTGTTCAGCAGTTCCAACGTGCTTTGGTGCAAAAAGATGTACTGGGCCTAACACAAGCACACACACACACATTTCTGAAAATAGCACAACACTAGCAAAACATGCTGATCAGGCCAAGTTGTCGCACATATGCAGCCAAAAGGGACAATAGGTAACGCGTACCAAATCCATCTTCTCACTATGCGGTTTGCACAACACCCGATATTTTATTAGATGCTCCTGCGCAATCTCATGGGATGCAATACAAGAGTTGTGAGAGAAAAAAAAAAAAAAAAAACCTACCTTGGTTTGGAAATGAATAGAAATGAATGCTACGGAGAATTATATCTGGTAATGAGCAACAAATGTGAATCCCACAATGTATATATATAAAAAAAAAAAACAATGAGCTGTGATAATAACAACAGAAGCGCACACACAAGTGATCCATAAGTAATGAGCGAGCCGGGTGATTTTAGGATAGCGCCGTGCTTTGTCAGGATGGGGGAATCCTGCTCACCATACACGTCTAATCCACTGCCAGATCATCTCAGTACAAAAAAGAAAAAGAGAATTTTCTCATAATGCCTCACAGGGAACGAGATCACAAGGGGAACATGATGAGTAAAGTAGGCCAACTCCAGACACGTTTGCTGATGCTGAAAAGCCAGGCAACATAACTTAAGAGGATATTCATTATTTTTGAGAGTGTCACTTTTCTGCTGCTTATTCATTTCAATGGTATTTGCTTACCAAATTCTGCACCATACACATCCTCTCACTGCGCAGCTCAGCCACCAGGCCGTAAACGTCCACAAAGTCGTGATCTCTGATGTGTTGAATCAGATGGTCCAGAGCGATGAACACGCCCGTTCGGCCAACGCCGGCACTGAGGCGACGCACAATGACGACGTTTTATTTGTTGGATTTGTCGCTTTTGCTCACTCTGATTTTAATGGCTGGGTAATGATGATGGAAAGAGACCAAATATCAGTTAATTGAAATGAAAACACGTACCTGCAGTGGACCGCTATGGTGGCGTTTTCGTGCCGGTGGCCTCGGACCGCCCGGACAAACTCGATGAGGGTGCCGCAGCATTCCGGGACCCCGTGCTCGGGCCACGACGTGTAGTTGAAGTGGCGGACTAAAATGTAGTGTCCGTGCTGTAGGGTGAAAACATATTTAGGATGTTTCCCTCGTGTCTTTTATTGTAATTTGGATGCTTGGTTTGTATTTTACTGCCTGCAGCTATTTGAATCTGTTCTCAATTACCTAACCAAGATGTCCTCTTTCACATTTCAAATCAGCATAGACTTCCATGAAAATACCTTTTCCACTTTAAGCGTTCTGACAGTCCAATCAGGAAGGATTTCTTCGGATACTTTTGAAATAAGGATGTCACCGAATACTGACATGGGCTTGTTGTCCTCTGGCCAGTACTTGTGACAGCGAATCTAGAACGCGACATAAAATGTGCTGAAATGGAGAAAGATTTGTGATCAAGTCTGCCGAGTGTAATATTGACGCACTCGGCCTTTTTCATGACACCGCGTGAGCATGGCGATGGCGCGGGTGCCTGTTTCCCAGATCATCTTCCAAAAGTCAGCCACTGTGTTGGGTAGAGGACCCTGGGTGGCGATGAACTCATTTGGACACAGATAGCCCTTTGGCGCAAAAGAAAATTATACTAACGGAAAAAAAACGGCTGCATTGTTAGGTTCTCATCAAGTGATACTCACTGAGACAAAGCTGGCGTTGATGTAGTCCGAGCCCGCAGTTCCCGGTTCTGACAGCAGTTTCACTCGATTGTTATTATCTGGATACAAAATTTTCATTTTCAACAACTGGAAATTATTGTTCGTACATTTTTTTCTTCTTCTAATCAACTGAAGACTTCCTGTATGTATACTTTTATATACTACATTTTTTGTTTCTGTACTCACAGGGCTTTATATTGGGAAACCGGTTCTTGGATTTGTTCCAAGGCAAGTCTGCGTCCGTAGTGGCCAGGTCCTGAAGTAGTTTGGGGAGCTCCTGATAAGGAAAAAAAAAGGGAGTGCAAAGAGTGCAATTTCATAAATGAACAAAAATGTAATTCACTTAGATTGAACGTCCACCTACGGAAAATTCCTCCTGGAATTTGGCATTGTCGTTGTTGCACAGATCCTCAACGTGCTGGAGGAAAGACTTCTTGTTGACAGGCCTTGAGAAAAATTCAAGTGAGGGACAAACCGTAGTTACTCGAATTTATTTTTTCGCATGATTTTCTATCACACATGCAGACTCACATGAAAACTAAATAGCCACAACATTAGATAACCTTCCCAATCTGTATCATATTTATAACAGTGGATGAAATGTGTGTGAGAGTAACACTTCCGTACAGAGAGCAGCACGAAACGTTGTGTTGGGATGCCGCAGCCACTGTCAGCATATTATTCATACACATTTATACATTATTTATGCAGGGCGACGTACTTGAGCGATTTCCTGTAGCTGAGAAGTCTAGATGAAAATAGATGGAGCAGAAAAAAGGAAAACAACAAAAAAAAAAGCTTAATCACAACTGCGTCAGAGCTATTTCTGCACAGAAAATCCTCATTACAAGAAACCTATTTATTTTGTCTGCTTAAGTCAAGGAGCTTTATTCATTAACAGTTGGCGACGGCAAAAAAATAAATGAAATAATATATATTATATAATAAGAATAAAAACACTTACTGGATGACGTATATTTCCTTCCGTCTGAAGAAGAAGGACGAATACCTGGTGGGCGGTAAAAAGTGCTGAGTGTCTGAAGCTGACTACACAAATAGCGATAATAGAGGCGCCTCAAAACTTCATTGTGCAACGTTCATAATATGTCTTTTTTTAACATGAGTCTGACTCAAAACTGTTTTCTTAGCACAAAAAGCAATAAATCATTTAAAGGGATTTTTCAGTGATTGATGCATAAATATTTCAATGCACACACTTGCACAATGTTGCCATACAGTATTTAATCTGCCCACCGTTTGACTTTTTCTTGCTTCAGCTCCAAGTCGGCCACAGCAATCAGCTGATCCAGTTTACATTTGGTCTCGATGATCTCCGCTTCTCGGGGGGAATACGTTCCGCCTTCCTTCTTACGTTGGTGGATCCTGGCGAATGAAGAAATAATACAATCATACAATCTGATTGATTCTGGAAAATCAACTGGGTTCTCTTCTTATTTGCATTTTTTATCATACATGATTACAGTAATCCTCTTTGGTGAGAAATTCTACAACATTTACCAACAGAATCTGCAGAAAGAAAGGATTATGCTAAATCTGTCATTCAAAACATTTTACTTTTGCAATTTGTCCTTGTTTCAGTATGAGTCATATATTTCATTTTATTGTTTGCCTGGTTTTCTGGTGATATACTTCAGGAACATTAAATACAAAAAAAACTACCTCTGTTATTCATGAATTGTCCTTGTATTTTTTTTTTGTCATCCTGAGTGCTTTGATTAATTCTTGAGTGTTTTGTGGATTACTGAACAAAAGGCGTTGAGTGTTTCCATTTCCTTACTTGACGGACACACAGATGATGACAATCAGCAGCATTGCCAAGAAGAAGGAGAGGAGCACACCCAAGATGATCTGCTCGTCTCTGCTCAGCAGCCCATAAGCTTCAGGGAGAGAAAAGGAGTGTCAAGCATTCCTTTTGGATCCATTCATTTTTTTCTTGTGTATTCACAGGTGCATCTCAATACTTTAGAATATAGGGGAAATTATTTATGATGAAATGACATTGATGGCAATTGCTGAGGTGCTGGCTCTCGATGACATCAGCATTTTTCTGTCCTCTGATTGGCTACAGCAAAAGCCAAGTTAGAAATCAATTAGCAATATTCCAATATATTGAAATGCACCCGCATTGTGTGTGTACCTGCAGTTTTAATATGCTCAGAATATTGGGAGTCAGTGTATTGTCCGATGATGTTGGTTGCTCTGAATTTGAACCTGTTGAATACACACAAATTAGTTTTGTTTTGGATTTATTAAAAAAAACACATGATGGAATACTCACACATAGACAGTGTTGGCCTTCAGAGGTCCGTTACACAACGGGTCCGTGTGGTTCTCGTGCATACACTCGTCACGCTCTCCTATCACATATGTCTCCGCCGTGGTGCGATGGCGTCGGAGGCTTTTGGGTACCCCGCGAGTGTCCCCCGGACACGGCGGGTTGGGGAAGCCCTGGTCCGTGACGTACGGGCCGGGGTGTTTGAAAAAGGCGTTCCTCCAGGTCGTAAGGTTTGCGGCATCCTTCACTGTGACATGATAGAATGGGAAGCATGAACATATTTTTTTCGTGCTTTTGTCAAAGTCCAACACACTCCAAGTGACATTTGTGAAGACTGTACCCCCTGACTCAGCCACGATGACCTGAATTTTTGCAATTGGCCCGTTGTCGTCACTATAGAAACACGCCGGCATGCGGATGGTGATACTCTTGTGGGTAACCATGGCAACCCCTCTATGGCCGAGCACTGCCTGGGGTCTTTGAGCGGGCTTGGCCGGCGCTGCAAAACATTAAACTAAAAATCAGCATTATTGAGTCACACAAACACGTGCAAGCACACACACACAACCACTGAAGTAGTATTTCCCAATTTTTAAGTCAAGGTACCCATTTTACATTGAAATATTCTTATAGCAAACCACAAAACAAAGATATGACAAAAAGTATTGATTCTGAAAAAAGGATGATCATGTCTAAATTCATATCAACATTTACAAATCAAAATGGTTTTTTGTGGCAGTTTCAAAGTCCCATCATCTGTGTAAATGTAGCGTTTTTACACAAACATGACAAGGATGGGATGTTCTTCGAACCGTGACAGAAAGCGTGCGCTTCCTCAAGGCGCACCCAGATGGGAATTCAATTTAGAAGTGTCAGAAGTAGACAGGCTCGGGCAAGCATGCCCCGGCAATAAGTGGGAACTGCCGTACCTTTGATTCCTGTTGTTATCTGGACGTGCGGGCTGGGTGGACTGCGACCGGCGCCGTTCTTTGCGGAAATCTACAAACAAACACATTGGATGAGCGAGAACATCATGTACAAAGACCAATTATGGGTTTAACAAGGGTGCTCAAATTAGTTAAACAGTGAAGAATAGAAGCCCCGCCCCCTCACCTGAATTCTGTAGTCGTGACCACCTTTCAGGCCGTCGATGACGGCAGTCAGCATGTCGTCGTCATTTTGGGTGGTATTCAGGCTGACGTTTCTCACCAGGAGCTCTTTCTCGTAGACGTACACAAAGTAGGACGTGATTCTTCCGTTGGGTTCTTCAGGCGGCGTGAAGGTCACCTTGACCCGGTTCACTTCGTCCGGGATGATGGACACTACCACGTTCTTTGGGGGGTCTTTAGGCTCTGCAGACACAAATGCTTTTATTGTCTCTGTACAGTACCTGTGTCAGCAATAAGCAAACTTTAGTCATTTGTTGCATAATATGTACTTTATTGGGAATTAATTACGTCATTCGGGATTAGAGATTAGCTTCTGGAGGATAAACAGTAACTATTTTTGGAACAAATTTTTTCCATGCTTAGTTTTTCTTGCCTATGTTATTATGTTAAAGTATATTTCAGATGATCTTCCATTAAATCTTACAGAATGCATTAGGGATTAGAACATCTTTATATTTCTAAGGCCTAAGTAATCCTTGGCTATGGATTTATGCCGTTTTTTTTCCCTTATTTTTTTTTATTTAGAGTACTATTTCCGTCATTTTTTCTCCCAAATGGTCTGCTGCCTTCTGTGGAATATATTTCCCATTTATCATACAAATGATTAGCGCTGAATATTTTGGTCCCACACTGAAAAAAATGCAAATAATCAATGCTGTATAAAGTCCAAATAAATCATTTGATATGGTAGAATGTGCAGTAAGCTGCAAAAACTTCTCAGCACTCGTTTTTTTCCTCTCTTCACAACTTTCCCCACTCACCTTCTTCTAGCGTTTGAAACACAAAGGGCCCAATGGCCTTCCCGTCCTCGGCGGCGTTCTCTACGGGGCCGGTGAAGGCGGTGACCATCACGGAATAAAGCGAGAACGCCGTCAGGTTAGTTACAACCACCGTAGTCAACTCCCCTGGCGCTCGGATGATGGAGTAATTCAAACCGGGTCCGCCCACCTAACAGTGCAGGAGTTGGAAATTTCAGCAAACTGTGAACAGCAACTTTATCGGCGTTTACTGACTGCCAGTGGGAAAAATCACCTGCACGAGATAGGACGTCGGTCCGGAAATAACATCCGGAGGGTCCCAGTCAATACGAAAGCTGCCGGAGGTAGGTAGTATTCTGATATCACGGGGAGGGGCATCTGGATCTGTCAGATAGACACACACATCATTATATAAACACCCCCCCCTCCTTTTGCCATTGCTGCTTAACTCATTAATTCCATTCCCCCAGGAACTTCTAATTTCAAAGATTAAAGAGAAGCATTACAGCTGATTACCGTTGCGTTGCATCAACGCAGAAATGTTCGGAATAATGAAAACAACGGTTGAGTGCGTGGTTCGATGGACGCTTTGGCTGTATTAGCCTTAATGTAAATACAAGTAATTAATGGAGGCACATTTGGTCGAGCTGTACCAATTAAGGGAATCTATCCATTTTCGACTAGATACTGTCTGTTCTCATTAAGAATGCGGGTGATCTGGAGCCTATCCCAGCTGACTTGAAGAATGAGCCAGGCTCGTTTGTGTTGTGATTATTCTTACTGCCTGCAAGGGTTTGCACATAAATCCACTCTGTATATTCTCCAACTCCTGCATTGGTCACCGCTGCCACTTTGAAGCGGTAGTGTCGATATTTCGCCAGAGGATGGAGCGTGAAACTCGGGGCCGCTTCCGAAGCGTTGACCAACACGGTGACGCTTGACTCCAAGCAATCCGAGGCCGGTTCTTCGGCGGGGATTAGGCCGTCGGGTTCGCATTTTGTGTCAAGCAACTCTGTGACCAGGTGGTACTCTTTGAGTAGGCCCGGGATAGAAAGTGGAGGAGCCCATTCCAGTGTCACGTTGATGGCCGTGACTTGAGAGACGGCGAGGAAGCGAGGGGCAGATGGAGCTAAACAGAAAGACCAGGATTAAGGATTAACACCGACTCTTTTGAGTTTTCAATTCTCCGAAGGATTACATTACCTGACTCGGAAAGTGTAGAAGCAGTGCAGTTAATTGGCTCTCCGGATCCCGCTGAGTTGACGGCGGCCACGCTGAGTATGTACTCCTGGTCCGGCGGCAGTCCGGTCACCGTGTATTCTGCTGCGTTAACCTGGTACGAGTCCAAGTCCATTACAATCTCATAAAAAAGGATCTGCCCGTTGGGGTTGAGCGGAGGATCCCATAATAACTGAATGGAATCCCAGCTGACTCCTGAACACGACAGGTTCCCCACAGCTTCTGACACTGCAGACACAAAAAGCAGATATGTTGAGCTTCTAATATTAGCTCGAGTAATGATTCATCTTTGTCTCCCAAAGGAGGGGAGGTTCGGTTATATTATTCAGACTAAAACAAGCGGGCAATTGTATTAGTACAGAACATTATAGATATCTACATAAGCGAAAACAATCTTTTAGCTCTCACTGAACCAAATATATCAAACATTAGTTAAGCTAGTTTTAAAATGAGTAAACATTTACCTCAAATGACTGGGGGAAAATGCTAATCGAACCATACAAAACTTTTTCATCCAAAAATTTCTAATTGACAAATAGCCCTTGGTTGTATAAACACATCAAAATATTACAAAAGACAATGTAAAGAAATACTGTTTTTGTTACTGTACGAATTGTAGTATGAGTATTTGATTAGTGAGTAGGAGTTGGATTGGCTGGATATT
Organism: Syngnathus floridae; assembly: GCF_059516105.1. Classification (NCBI taxonomy): domain Eukaryota; kingdom Metazoa; phylum Chordata; class Actinopteri; order Syngnathiformes; family Syngnathidae; genus Syngnathus; species Syngnathus floridae. The sequence goes on from NC_142418.1 coordinate 16,092,077, forward strand.
TCGAAGAGAGCATCTGGGGATGAGTCTTCCTGCAATTATTCTCATTTTGTATGTGCGTTTGATTCATTTGGTTAAATAAATAACTGAAAGTGTATCAGCGACTCCGGCGCTTCTCGTGCACATGCATTACAGTACTGCTATTTTTTCCCCACTTCACTCAGGCGACGGCTAATAGCAAGTATTATTTTCCTTTTCTTTTTTCATTTTCCACTCAGTAACTACATTTTGAAAAAACGAACAAAAAATTACAGAAAAAGGGAAGAGCATAAAATTGTTGCATTGACCTATCGAGGTGTGTTTTTGCAGATATTTTCCAAAAATGTGACTATTCTTGTCTTTTCTTACCCGACTCGTTGGTGGTGAAGGTCACCGGGCTGCTAAACTGGTTGCCATGGCCTACTCGCGTGTAACTGTAAACACTGATCTCGTAGGACCTATGGGGCCTGAAGCCGGAGATGTACTCAGTGGTTGATGGACCGGATGAATTCTGTAATCGTGCACACACACGTTAGTCACCCAATCCTGATTACTTGCTGATGATATCTTATTGTTTGCGCACGTGCGGGTGAATATAATGTTAACTTCCAGTGGCATCTGGAGTGTGAAATTAGAGCCACTAATCCATGCAACACGTGTGTCTTTTTCCCGAGTGCACTTCCATGTTTTCGTTATTACGGAGAGGGCTTCCGGTGTGTGAAATTGACGCTACCCGGTGTGTGACGGCGTGTGTGATGAGTTCTCGGATCCGGAAGCCGTACTGCAGGACCACCCCGTTGGGCTCCAGAGGAGGCTCCCAGCTCAACCACACTGACACGGCCGTGTGGTTGAAGATGGTCAAGTTGCGGGGAGGGGACACGGGACCTGAAACACAAAAAGTTCTTAAGTAATTGCATTATTAATCATTTTTCAGAAATCTACTTATTTTGTGTGATATTAAAAAACTAAAATAATGATTCGATTCCTCTTTTTCAACACTAATGAAGGACACACACGCTCACTTACCTCCCTCATCAGTGTGCAGCATTAATACGAGCGCTGGCCCTGAGCCTTTCCGCGTCGTCGCGGTGATGCTTAGGTTATAAGCCGTGTACGGCAGTAGATTGGTAAGCGTGAAGGAGCTCTCGGGCGTCTGCATGATGTTTGAGCCCCCCGGGCCAAACAGCGTGATGATGTACTCGGTGATCTCCCCGTTGGCCTCCAGGGGACGCTGCCACGCCACGGCGATGGAAGATGACGACAAGTTCGCCGCCGAGACCAGCAATGGGGCGGAACTGGGGACTGAGGGCAAAAACACGTATGTCACATAAGCATGAACAATGCATGGATTGTGTCTTTGGACTAACCGTCGTCATCCGTCCTCAGGTACATGGTGCTGGTGTGGTTATGGGCGGGGCCAGCACCGGTCGCCGGGGTAACAGTCAACACGTAAGGGAAATACTTCCGAAGTTTGGTGAAGAGGAAGACGTTGTCGGTGGTGGTGCGCGTGATGGTTTTGTTGACCACGGGAGGGTGGTTGGGTAACACGGAGATGACGCCGGCTTCCTGCAAGGTGAGGATGTAATGGGGGCGGCCGTTGGGCTCCAGGGGAGGGTCCCAGCTCACGATGATGGCGGTGGAGCTGAAGATTTGAGCGGTCAGGTTGTGGACCGAGTCAGACGGCACTGAAGGGAAGACGAGTGGGATCGTGTTACATTCCAGTTTTATTGAGTGACAGGTTTTTTTGGTACATTAAAAGGGACATATTGAAAATTGAATATTTAATAGCGTGTATAAAAATAGTTAGGATACTGTTCAGAATTTTGCTAAATTGTGACACCATTATTCTTATTTACATGATGGCTATGGCCGGATAACATTTAATCACGTCAGAGCAAAAATGTCAGCAAGAGCTGCATTGATTTTTGTTGTCTTGGCAATTTGGCCCTGATAATTGCAGTCTATCCGGCGCTCTTTTTTCCGACCCAATGTGACACAACACCTCGTTTGAAGACCCAGATACCAAATGCAAAGCCTGATAAAGTTATTATGATACCTGGGAATTCTAAATATGTCTCCTTTAATGTGAAGGAGTCAGTCATCATTTGTCACATGAGAGCAGGAGTGTTGCGCTTAGCAGGCAACAATAGAAACATCTGGAAATGTGTGATAGAGAACAAAAGAGTGGCGTTTAGAAGGGAAATTTGCCTTAAGGGGAAAAAAAAGGTTGCGAAGACAATACTCATCCTGCATGTTAAACCTGAGAAGAATGGGAAGGGTAAATGGAATAAGATCAATGAGGGAGGGGATTGAGGTAGGCCACGTATGTGTGGAGTCAGTGCCTAGGGGGGGAGCGAACCCCCCCGCTGGGCTTGGCTGAGCGGCAGAGACAAGGCGGCGTGGTGGTCCGCTGCTCGGCCGAGAGTGGAGCGGCTAGATCACAGGCAGAGATACACAGTCAGTAACCAGGCGTCATCATTTCAGGAGCATTTTTTTTTTTTTTTTTTGCCACTGCTGGATTGAGGCTAAAGCACTGGAAGCCATCTGCACTCTTTTTCATAAAATCACATAAAAACAAAGCCTCTTCACAGCAGGGTTCAAGTGAATATCACATGCGTGCGGGAGAATGCCCGTACCCATGGCAACGGCGGCACGAGGGCAGCGTGCGAAATCCCGCTCACGAGACCTGTCAGCCTTTGCTGTTCGTCTAACATCAAGCGCTTTTTTTGCACTCTCGCTTTGTTCTTTTCCCCTTCTAATCCCACTTAACTTTCATCCTGCTAAGTGAAAGGAAATACAAACTGGTTGTCCTCGGGACAAAAAAAAAAAGACAGTTTGCTAGACGGGGAGTTATCTCCTTTCACAGAGCAGCCTGAGCTGAGTTTTTATGTCATTTTTTGGGGGGAGGTGGAAGGAGAGCGTTGAAAAAAGTGTGCAGACGTGGCCTCCAGTGAAACTACGACTAATTCATATGCTCATCGTGAGACTGAATTCAAAAGCCGTAAGGATAAAGATAATGCGCCGTGTTGATCGAGACTATTTTTTTTCCTCTTAAATCAGCTCTTACAAGACTGTGTATTCCTTATGTTGCGTATCTCCGTGTTGATGTGTACGGGACTGACCGTCCTCCGGTAGGAGCAAGGTAAGTGGCTCGCTCCAGACTCCTCCATCCCCAAGTACAGTGCTGGAAGTCATCCAGACTGTGTAGTTAGTGCCCCCAATAAGACCAGTCAGAGTCCAGGACAGGAGAGTGTCAGGTGGTAGAGGAACAATCAAATCTGAAACCGGAACTTCCTGTAACAGGACAAACTGACATGAGTGGTAGCATTTTTTTGACACAACTTAAAACGGAATTTTTCCTGCGTCTCACCTGCTTGGCCACAGTGTTGTTGTGAGTGTAGTAAATTGTATAATGAACGATAACGATCCCATTTGGTTCCATGGGTGGATACCATAGCAAGGTTACAGCGGAGGTCGTGATGTTTACAAAAGTCACATTCCGGGGTGGTTGAAGGGGTTCTGAAGGACAAATGATGATCAGAGACTACAAATGTGTTAACTGCACTCGCGTTCATCTGTTACCTGCGTCAGAGATAATGTAGGCCCTCATCCCTCCGTCTCCCAGCCTGGTCCAGCTGGAGACGGATGCATTGTAGAGACTCTCAAGGTCCATGTTAATAATCACCGACGTCTCCGTCGCATTCTGCAGCAGATCCATTGTCTCGTTCCTGGAAAAGACGTTCGCTGAACTCTTTTGTAGTTTCATCATTGGACAATGCACAAAAACTCACCACACTCTCACAACGTAATAGAGTATCTCCGAATTGGCTTCGAGGGGCGGTTGCCAGGACAACTCTACCTCAGAGTTGGATAACTTCCTGGCGTGGAGGAATTGAGGAGGCGTGTCTGGAGCTGTGATGTGGGAGAGAAACTGTCCAGTCATGTAATAACAATACAATCAAGAGAGAAACTGTGGCACTGGACACTCGTGGGTCTTCTGGTGCTAGGATTAAAAAAAATGGTTAATTGTCGCCGACCTGTCGGGGGAAGAAAAAGCACATGGAAGGAAAAGACGCAGAGAAGAAATAAAGGAATTAAGACTCTCTACTTGACCCCTCCCCATCAGTCCATCTGTCCATCTCACCATCCTCCAGCGTAGTGACGTTGAGCGGCTCCGTGCTGAAGTTCCCCGGCCCGGCCCGAGTGTGCGCCTGCACCGTGACGCGATAGCGCGCAAACTTCCTCAAGTGGGTCAGGTGCAGGAAGTTGGTAGTGGAGGTGAGGTTGAGGTAGTGGGTGGAATTCCACAACTCCAAGCTGTAGTGGGTTATGATGCCATTGGGTACCAACGGAGGCAGCCAGGTCACGTTCACCTCGTTTGGACTGAGCGACTCGTAAGCGAGGCTGTATGGAGGACTGCCCGGCACTGGAAACGAAACAGAAGATTCTGTAAGGACTGATTGTAACAGGACTTTGTTGACTTTTCCATAAACCCACCATCCTCCCCAGACAACACAAGTAAATAGTCCGAAGTTTGGTTGCCATGGCCGAAACGTGTGAAGGCCATCACAGAGACGTTGTAGTAGGTGAAGGGCCTCAGGTGCGTCAGGGTGACTTTGTTGTTGGAGGTGTTCACTGAATTGGAAAACGACCGGTTCTCGTAGAGGATGGTGTACTGTTGGATCACCCCGTTGGCTTTCTCCGGGGCGGACCAAGTCAAGGTGGCTGTTGACGAGCTGGTGTCTACCACCGTGAGGTTTACTGGAGGGGAATCCGGTTCTGAGGGGAAAAATGACAGCTCATATAAGAACCCGCTGCCATATTGAGAGACCAATATTTATTGTCATTTTATATTTTAACATTAAAGGAAACAAAAACTAACAAAATGAAGGTAGTAAAATGGGAACAAACCATTTAAAAAAAAAAAGAAAATGCTTTTTAAAAAAAAAAAAAACTAACTGACACTACTACCTTTATAAAACTAAACTCTTATTTTAATTTTAATGAATTTCAGGGTTTACATTTCTTTCAGTATTTCTGTATATCCGCACTAAAGAGGGAAACAGTCATTTAACAATTGTAGTTCAATTTGTTTTAGTATTCCATTTTTTTTTTTTTCAAATCTTGAATGGGACAAATACAACACACATACCGTCCTCTAATGTGACAACCAAGATGCCATCTTCCTGGGATAGCAAGCTCTCGCCCACAGCCGTCGACGCCGCAACGTGTAGCATATAAACAGTATACTTGTCCAAATCTACAAAGGATATATTTCCAAATCTTACCGTGACACCTGTGTCGAACTGTGTTGCCGCGGGGTGAGCACGCTACCTGTTATCAGTATGCTGGTTGAGTTTGTAACCCACTTCAGACGCTGATCACTGTTCAGCGCGAGACCGTAGACGGTGTAATGCGTGATTCGTCCATTGGGGTTGAGTGGCGCCGCCCAGCTCACAAATACGGAGGTGGAGCTGATGTTTTGGTAGGAAAGTTCCAATACTGAGCTGGGGACTACATGACACCAATCATATTATTGTCATGTAAATCGAAAAACAATCACGGCAATTGACCTTGCTCTCGGGTCTTCTCGGTGATGTCAGCGGCCGGCCCTTCGCCTACTATAGTGGAAGCGGCGACCCTAAACGTGTACTCGGTGAAAGGTTCAAGGTCGGACACCAGGTAGTAGAGCTCGTCCGTCGACAGGTCCATCATCTCCTCTCGTACGCTTACACCTGCACAGATAAATAAAAATGATTTAGGCCATTGTCTGGTTTTATTTGTTGTTAACAATGCAATATTTATTTCATGCTTCTTGTGAGCAATTTTATTCGTAGTAGTAGCGGCTGCACCTGAACTTCCAGAAGCCACGGCGTGTGCTGTGATAGACCCCTGACGAGTGGACAAGCGTAAGGTGCCCGGGGTGTGAGTGAGGCGGGACAACTCGTCGTCATCTGACGTCCTCAGCCAGGGTGGAAGCGTAACAGGTGGCACAGGCGTAGCAGAAAAAGCTATAGTGGGAGGCTGAAACGAACGATAAGTGTCGCTGGGTGTCTCTGTGACCATGGGGGTGACAGAGGGGTTCAAATTCTGGTCGGTCTGAGCGTCTGTGTTTTGCTCAGCACTTTGGAGGTGAGTTAAGCTGAAGAAGGTGATGTCGGTAGACTGCGTGGGGTCAATATGAGCCGCGGTGGAGGTCTGACCCAGCTCAACGTTTCTCCTACGCCGCCCTGGACCGCCATTTTGATCGGGGCCGGGTGACTCGTCTTCATAGGAACCAGTTGTGTTGGCATTCTGTGGAGAGGAAGTTTACAGATAGACAAGTTACAAAAAGTAGTGTCCATTTTTTTCCAGTATTAGATCAAGAGTCCCATAAAGGCATAAAAGTGAACCTTGGAAATGTATTGGTCCACACTGAAACGTTAGAGAGGTGCATTCAAAAGTTCAGACAAGGTCAGATTGAGTACCCCAGTGAAGGTTTTAGTCGTCTCATTCTGAAATTCACCCCAATTTTTTGTTGGCAGGTTTTGCAGCCATTAGCCATTTACCAGCTCTCCTACGAGGGTGATGTCCTGTAACAGCGTGTCGTTCAGCAGGACCTGCAATCTGTAATGAGTGATTGGACCGTTGGGCTGGGCCGGAGTTCTCCAGTTCACACGGACTGAAACGGCATCCTCTGCAAACGCCACCAGGTCCTGGACAGCGCTGGGCGCTGCACCACCAATACAACAAGGCGACCGTCAAATATGAGAAATTTTTTTTCTCTTGAGAACAAAGTCAACAAAGGTTGACATATATCGACATACACAAACGTCGTCACCTTCAGCCGACGTCCTCACATCACTCCGAGCCACCGGACCAACTTCTCCGGCCGCTTTGGCCCCCACCTCCACCGAGTACTTTGTGTACGGAGCTAAGCCGGTTAAGGAGAATCGCATGTCCGCTGTGCTGTTCTCGTATAAGTATCCTACGAACAAAAGACACAGTCAAATTACATTTCACAAATGTGGATTCATGCAGAGTCAATATGCACTGACCCGTAGGCCCGTATAGGAAGACTACATAGGTGAATTTCCCAGTGATGATATTGGGAGAGTTCCAGGCGAGGGATATGGATCGAGACGTCACGTTCAATACGGAGAGGTTTTGTGGAGCATCTTCTGGGGCTGGAGTGCAAAAACACAAACCAAAAAAAAATCATATAGTCGGAAAATAAAACAAGACAGGGCATTCAATCAGAATTGGGCATTTGGACCTGTAGTGTAAATTGAGCCTGTAAAAACTTTTTTTTTCTCCCCGCCCTACCTGACTCTGGCATGCGGACCATGGTGGAGGCGATCTGTCCCTCCCCGTCGGATGTGAAAGCAGACACTTCGAAAAGATAAGCGGTGTAAGGCCGAAGCTGATCCACCCCTACGGAGATGGGCACGCTCCAAGCGGCCGCGGAGGGAACGGCCCCGAGCGTGTAGGGCGGAGACACTGCCGTCATTTCCAAGGGGCTGACGGTCGCTCGAGACAGAATTTCCGCAGCGTCCTAAAACACAGGCACAAATGGGAATGGAATTAACCAAATGATTAAATTTAACTTAATTGATCCCAAATTTATTATCAAATGTTTTTTCATCAACGTATAATAACAGGCAGAAAAATTTGAGTATTTACAGTAGTCGTATATTAAAGCTGCTCAACTTTTTTCATTTTTCACAAGTGGGGGCTTAATAAAGGTTGGAAAAGACTGATCTAAAAATAAGCAGGTTCATTTTAAAGGGCGCACATTGCAGTGAGGCAGCGCTCCCATCATGATGTCCTCGGCGTTGACTTCCAGGTTGCGCACCGTCTGGCCCGTGCGAGCGTGCTTGGCCTTGACGGAAAACTTTGTAATGAGGCCGTTGATGCGATGTGGCAGGAACCACTTGACCAGCACAGAGGTGTGATTTTGAGCAAAGGCGGTCAGGTTGGTCACCAGTCCTGGAGCTACAGTCAACACACAAACACACGATTGTACTCGTATCATACTTCCATTTCTTAAATGGAGAATTGTGTGTGTGTGTGCTTACGGGACTCATTGGTCTTTGTGTAGACAGGTTTACTGAATGGTCCCATGCCAGCAGGAGAAGAGGCTGCCACCTAAAGACAAACATTTGGATGGGACTGTAACAAATGATTGGTTATGGGGGCAACTAAGTGGGCATTTTTTTTTGGCAGCTCGTATACAAATAGTTAGGTCTCTGGAGTTTGTGCTTGACCAAGTAAATATTTTTCCATGTAACAGGCCGCAGTTGTAAATAAGAACTTGTTCTTAATTGTTTGCCTGGGTAAATAAAAGGTAAATAAAAAAAACTGTTACACAACAGTTTATTAAATCACATATGACCTGGAGACTCTGCTGGGTGAAGAGCCAGAGCTACTTTCAAGTCAAGAATTCTTGATTCTTATAATATATTTGAAGAAACAGACAGTCATTAAAACAGTTGTGTACTGAAAGAAATGAATGATGGGTATCTTTTAACAACTCCAATGTGGTAAAATGACACACACACACAAATAATCAAAGAATGTGCCATGAAGGCTTTTACATGTCATTTGTATAAGGGTCAGTGTGGGTTAATGAATTCTCCAAACTAATAAGCACTGTCACATTCATTCACTCATAACAGACTGTGAAAGGAGCTCCGGCTGATCCATAGCTCTGTTTACCTGATTAATAATGCAATCGGGATCAAATACCGACATTGAGCCCGATGGAGGGACTGAGTGTGAGATAGATGTTGAACACATTCCAGATAAACTTCAAAACAAACTTGTTTGGCCATTCACTAAACTGCATTTAGCAGTTTCAAGGTTTAGTGCTTTACTCAAAGGCACCGGGAAATAACAAGACTCTGTTTTTGTCAGTTTCATTTTGAAAATGAAGTATGTCTCCTGATAAAATGTTGTGACTAGAAGGCCACAAATTTGATTCCTTGATGGGCAGCAGGAAACGCTAACATACAAGATGACTAATAACAACAAACCTTGCATTGGATAGCGACCACTGGTACCTGAATGTGATACGTGGAACCCGAGGTAAAGTCAGTGAGCAGAGTCTCCGGGACATCCAGGTACTTGGTTACTTGTGTGAAGACAGGATCCGGGTAGGGACACACTTCCTTGTATCTAGGAAGTATGAATAAGATATTTTAATTTTTATTTTCTGAACAAAGGTGCATTGCTAAATAGATGATACCTGATGATATATCCGTCAATATCACTCGTATCAGGTGGCATGGTCCAGGAGAGAAGAATCCCGTTGGATCCTACAGGATGCCCTTTTAGTCCTGAAGGTGCACCAGGAACTACAGAGGAAAATTTTGTTACTATTCAGAAAATACAGGTCAAATAAAGTATTATAAAAAAACTAGTACATGAATAACCATTGTAAATATATTAGTATTAGTCACTGAAAATGAAGTTTTCATCCCCTTTTATCTTAAACTGTCATGTCATTTTATTTCTGGAGCACTTGAGAACTCAAAAGGACAGCATTATGAAAAGCAAAGGAATAAGTATGCATGGGACTGCGTTCGCGTTGGATCTGAGGCTTCACTTAAAAGTGACATTTAAGACACTCGGTGCTGAGTCGTTCATCACGTAGTTCAAACACATTGAGCTTAAGTTAACAGAAAGGAATTTAGCAGTCGAATTCCCTCACACAGCGGCACATTCTTTTTCTTGAATGTGATGATGACAGAAAAAAAAAATTACAAATTGTTCCGTGGTACTGAAATGCGACCTTGACTTAGCAATAGAAACACATTGCAGTCTTTTGTATTATAAAAAGTAGACAAATCTCACCGCTCTCATTGGCGTTGATCATGCGGCTGACTCCCGGGCTGATGATGGTTGAAGATGTTGCGGACACGGTGGTTGTGTATTGTGTGGAGGGACTCACACCCTCAACATCAGCCTGAGGTAAAGAAAGAAACAACAAATCACACATTGACAAGACTCCAACAATACGGAAAAGAGGTTTAAGGGCCCTTACTATTATCAGTTTCATCGGAATTCATTTTTAATTTAAATGATGCCTTATCTTTCCTCAAGGCGAACGCTTTACGATGCTGATTAGACTTATCGCTGCCAAATAAAGATGAGTATAAAATATAGTATAAGATGATTTATTTTCTGTTTTATGTGGGGGAAAGCAACACGTAATTTGTCAGAACATGAGAGGGGATGGGAGTGACAATAAGGCATAAAAGCAAGAAATAATAGGCTGCGGTGGAAAAATGTGTCAGGGAAAACAACGGCTTGTCAAGCAAAGTGAACGCCTCGGAGGGAAAAGCACTCTCACAAAAGTGCAGACAAAGACAATAATTGATTCTACTTGGGAAAAAAAGATTGGAACAAATTGCCTAAAAGACCTATGGACGCCATTATTTAATATTTGCCACTTAACTATTATTTGCACAACATTACGTACCTACCTATACACTCCATAAATTCTGCCGGTTAATTAAATGCTGCAAGAGAGGCAATTATTTCTTATAATTGATGTGAATAGAATAGACAAGAATAGAACGCAATCATTTTGTAGCTGCACCTCGTGTTCTTCCAATTCCAAAGTATTGTATCGAAAGGGCAAAACGTTTGCATTGTGCATGATTTATTATGTGTTTTTGCTATTGAATTAGCTTTAAGTGACTCTTGTGTGGAGAAAGAGCAAGCTTGAGAGCAAAAAGAGCAAGCTTGAGAGCAAGAGAGAGACAAGCAGAGTCAAAGATGTAACAAAATAGACATTTGTATAACTATATATATATATATATATATATATAATTTTTATAATTTACTAATATATATATATATTCATATAATGCATATAAATAAAATAATATGCCTTACCTGTGAGTGAATGAGAGGCATGCAAAGTGTGAGCAGCAGGATGCGATGAAAGAAGGCCATGATGAAAAGCCCAATTAAAGGTTTAGTTGAGTCACTCTAGTGCATCCGGAGTCAGTTCAATTAATCCAGGCGGCCGAAGAATGCCTACAGGCCGCTCTGTGCCATGACTGAACCTGGCAGATTTAGTCATGAGGGAACTATCCAGCGCTCCAGTTTTGGCGTTGAGTACGGAAGACAGTGAATGCTTTCATTATCTGCTGGAGGAGATAAAACATTCAGGGTTGAGCTCATGAAGCCGACTCAATAAGTCATGAGATCCATTACTCAGCTGTATGTGTGTGTGTTGGGTAGAGTTACATTTTGGGGAGTGGGGGGTATGGGACACCTGGTCGTTGGAAGAAACCAGGAAGGGGTGGAGCTTGGTTGAAAGTGGGGGGCGGAAACATTTCTGCATGACATGATAAGGCTTAATTATTATTTGTTCAATAATAGAGTTGCCTATTCGACTAACCATCTTGGATTTATTGAATCCTCTAAATCGCCCATAGTTGTGAACGTGAGTGTGAATGATGGTGTACTCCCCAATGTACCTGAAGATATCCATCTTGAGACTGTAAGGTTCCCCTGATTCAGTTCCCAGGTTGACTTCGTAATGATCCACGCAAGCTTGCAGCCTGAGAAAGCACGTGGCGACGCACTCACTCCCCGAGTGGGCACTTCAGAGAAAGAAAAGGGCGACATCAATGAACATTTGAGGATTATGGGCACTTCACTGGTTTGACATGTACTTTGCGTACCCATGGTGATGGTCAAGAAGGCAGAGCACTCCCCAATTGGCCATCTTCACTCTCTAGGCGCTCACATTGGAAGTGCAGCTCCACACCAGCCCGGTAACCACGGCAACTCTCTCTTCCTCCGGTGACGGAAGTGTTGGACACGGTGACTCCGTGGAAGTCAAAGTTTCCAGCTGACAGACACGGACGTAGAGTTAATGCAATGTAATTTGGTCATTTTGGTCCAGTGGAGTTAAAATGCAGATATTCCAAAATATATCAACAAACTTGCATAATGTTACAGTGGCTGACAATAATATGAATTTTTCATCCAGGTGTGCACATCAAATAAAAGTACATTATTCAAAATAACTAAAACACATATTCTATGTTTCACTTAGACTTCATGGTGAGTGTGAATAAAGTCTAAAATAAAGAATAAAGTCACGTTCATGTTGAAGCACGCTTGGTCATTCTTCCTGGCCGAGTCTCTACGGGCTGGGGATCATGCATCTTTAAACGTCTGGAAACTCAATCTGTCATGTGCTGACAGCGGTTGCTTAGTAACTAACAGGTGAGCCCGGAATCTGACACAAATATATAGAAAGACAATTTTTTTCTGCCAGATGAATGACATCATCAAGTGGTGCTTGACGGATGTGGTACTTGATAAGCGTCCACCTATCCTGGCGGGGGTCCCCAGGTGACAAACAGAGAGGTCGCCGCTTTCTCCGTCAGCGCCAATCCCCACGGCGTCTCGAGGACTGGAGTTGCGACAACATCGTGACAGCGCCAATGATTACTTTGAATTTAAACGTTTCATACTGAATCAGAAAAAAAAAGAGGTACATTTAGGCCATATACAGTGGATATAAAAAGTCGACACACCTCTGTTCTAATGCCAGATTTTTGTGATATAAAAACATGACAGAAATCATTTCAAAACCTTTGCACCATGAATGTTTTTTTTTTAATCGTTTCAGACACCACACAAACATTGACAAGCTCTTACGGTGTGTGTGGTGTACTTAACTGTCGAAGCCCCGCAGAGAAGTGAGCTTAATGAGAAGTTAGGGGGTGGAAAAGTGACTCTCACGAAGGAAATAACCTCTTACACATGGTGAATCAGTTTCTTTGCACAAAAAAGACTTAAAGTCATCAAAAATATGCAGCAAAATGTAACAAATGTGGCTTGTATGTTCGATTGATCCTGCATAGTTCAAATGATGTTTTGCTTTTAAGTGGCACATTTGAAAAAAGCACCATGCTTGGGTCATCGGTGACTATCAAATATCTGCCAATGTGAAGTAAATCAAAACATCTTCAACATGGTCTATACTATTTTCGAGGCGTATTATTAAATAAGCAAATGTGCTCATTTGACATGAGGGTTATATAAGCAAATCACGCCAGGCCAACTGAACGCTCTACAAAATATGTTTCCATTATTTATACCCCAAAAAATGTCTTAAATGTTGTATGTCTTAAAACTTTTAAAAATGACCTTGTGCCACCTTCATCTTCAAGCGCTGTCCAAAAGTTAAAAACAGTACCTTCCATGTATTACGTCATAGATCACAAATCTCAGCCTTTCATTCAGTTCCACTGACAGGTACAGTCCAGAGGTTCTTGAAAGCGGTACTCCACGCTGGTGGCGTTACGTGTGCAGTAAAGCGCCACCGAGCGGGATTGCAGTCCGTTCTCGCGGCAGCACTTGCAGAACCTGGCGTGAGCGTTGATGTTGAAGTTGAAGATGGTGGCCGACGGGCATTTGCCGTCACAGGAGAAGACCGTCACCTGTTACGAGGTCGGCGTAGAGGATGAAGGTACGGCGTCAGATTTTGTGTGTGTGTTTCCTTACAGGTGTGTTGCTCCTGCAGTCATCTTTACGTATGGTGGTCCGGATAGCCACTCGCTTGCATGTCTTTCCATCCTCTTTGCCTGTACTCAGAAAATAAAATGAATGACTTTTTTTGTCAACCTACACTGAGGTCGTATCAAACATTATGTACCCTTACAGAAATAATTATGCAATCATCTGTGAACAGGCCCTTATATTTTCAAGCTTGATGAAATGGCTTCTAAACAAAATTCCCAACATCCTGTTTCGTTTCAGGCACGGGTCGTTGAATCTTTTTCGTACGTGCTGTTATTTTATTCTTGTTTTTTGGCAGGGCTGGAATGTATGAGTGGAATTAAAGTTCCTCTGAATGGGGATAATTGATTGGGATTGATTTTCAGGGTGGCGTGGCTCAGGTGGTTGAATGGTCAATTTATCATTGGCACAAATGATGATGAGGAACATAAGTACATATACACACACGCGCACACACACACAACACACATTCTATTAGAGACTAAGTGAGGACTATTGAGCTGGAAGCTTTGTTGCCCAGCAGCAGGTAATTTATTGGTGGGGTGCTTGCACTATTCTTGGCTACAATGGTGACTGAATGTGCGATCACTGGAAATCAATCAATTTGCGTGGGGCTTCATTATCTTATATCAAGCAGCACATACCTGTGTCACAGTTAGTACTACCAGTGGGGGTTACGGGATTAAAGGTAAGGGGTAAAATACCCGCTCCAGCACCTGGTAGCATCGTCAGGACAGCCAAGAAAGAAAGCGCCGGGAGAACACAACAATAATTAAAAAAAAAAAAAAAAATGAAGACATCAAGAAATCAACATGGCACAGAAACAGAGGACGAAGCCAAGCGCAGCTCACATGCACAGGGAATTTGCTTCCTCACCTCCCCGACAAAAAATAAATAAAAACAAATCACAGAATGCTTTTAGAACACCTGAATCTCTGCACCAGCTTGCATCCTCACCGCAGAGCAATCGCAAGGTCAAAGCAGGCAAGCGGTGAAGAAACAATCCACTTCCAATCGCCCGAAGCGTACCATTACAGTGCTGATGCACAGATGATTATAACTTCCACTTTTTCCAGGTGCTGATCATCAAACAAAAGCCGCAGGTTGTGGGGAAATGGAAAACAGGCCAAGCATCAGGATTGATCGCCAATTGCTACAACAGCCTGCGCACCCCACGCCAAAAAAAAAAAAATATTCAGCCAATAAGCCCATATCTGCTGTCAGGCAACAAGGCGCTCACCCCTCTCAAGCATGAATAAACACAGGGACTCACATGTCCTGCAGCAGCCGTCCACATAGCTCTGGACCACACCACCACTCTGCAAGTAGACAATCTTATATTTCATCTTCTGATCTTAATTGTGACCATGTTTGAACATCTGAACTTGATTTCAGGCACTTTAAATGTGGGTCGACTCCCACTCACTGAGTTTGAATGTGATTAGCTCCTTAAGAACACAGCCACATGTTCGAGGGTGTGCGCACTTGTGCAATCATATTGTCGAAGTCATTACATTTCTTTTCCCAACCATCTCTCAGGTGCGACGGATAAAAATTCACATTTTTGCTTGACTTGCTGTCCCAATACTTTTGTCCTGAGTCGCATACCTGAACGCACTCTGTGTCATTGAAAGGTGGGCAAACCACGCTGGAGGCCAACGCCACGGTTCCCACCGCCGTTTCCAAGCAGTCGTAACGAGTGCAGTTCTCTACCCAGGAGCTCCCCGCCTGCGCACACCATTCCACTCATTACACATCTAAAAAAAAAAATGCAATGTTGTTAATTTCTTCTTTGCTCTCACGGCAAAAATCTCTGTCGTTCCATTTTCATTGGTGAACAAGCAGGAGACGTTTTTACAGGAGCCGCAGCACACCTGAGGGTCGGTGGAGGATGCGTATACTTGGTTCTGTTGGGAAGAAAACTTTTTAAGCCTTACCTCTCTTAAATAATGAAGCTGTTATATGAAAATGCATTAAATATACAGTTTCTCGTACATACCGGTTCACAATGTTGGGAGCAATTGACCGACGTGATTTCCATGGCGTAGAAGCCCGTGTTTGGATCTCTGTGGTGGAGGCAATGGACAGTGTAGCACAAGGCCTCAAAGTATTGAACGAGGGACTGGCCGGGGCCCAGCACTGTCACCCCTTGGAAAAGACACACTTCCGCTTTCTCTAAAGCCAAACACACACGTGCATGAAATCAATCATAACAGCAAAGGGTAAAAAATATTTTTTAGTACGTGGGCGGAGATCTCAGGATAGACTGGCACCACATTGCGTTTCACATACGGCACGTGTGTCGAGGACAGCTACAGTCGCCGCTGCTAAGATCCGGGACCTCGAATAAAACCTCCCCCTGAGAGAGGATAAAAGCCATGACTAAAGCGATTTTGCTGTCTCCGTGTGAACAAAACCAAGCTTTGGAGTTGGTTTTAATAGGGCTTACTTACAAGCTGGCACACTTGGAGAGCACTGTCCTCACATTGACATTCTAGGAGGGAAAGAGGCAAAAGTAGAATGTGTGAGGTTTGGCCACAAAAATAAAGAACAAGCTTGGAATTCAAGTGTTGATGTACCACAGCGTTGCTGCGGACAGCAATAGCCTGGAGGAGTAGTTTCGACCAAAGTAAGACCCGGTGCACAGCTCATGGATAATTTGGGGCACTTGTTCACATCACACACTACAACACACAAGAAATCAAAGCAAACATTATAATAAAAAAAAAATTCCGTTTATGCCGTATGGCGGCAATGCTCACCGCAAAGGTATTGTGGACAGCAGCTGTGGGTGGTGTTCAGATCCACAGCCAGGATTTCTCCACGTGAGCAGGTTGGCGGAGATTCCAAGCATGGGTTACACACTGCGCAGACAAAACAAATCATTCTAGCTTTTCCTAAAGTTACACTGCAATAAACAAAGTGAGACAATGTTTTATGAAGTCATAATGATTTTTTTTAATTGTGCAAAAAAAAAAGGAGTAAATGTCTCCTTTGAGGTTTTTAAGAAACATCCGGCCTACCACAGAGGAAAGAATAGCAGCATTGTTTCTCCTCTCGTATCTCCACTAAAAACTGATCTTCCCTACAGTCAGGGGAAAGGGCGGGTGGGCACGCTGCAGGGTCACACTCTGTGGGTGACAAAATTCGACATAGTTTTAAGGACAAAGCATGTCAAACAGAATGATGCTTGTTCGCACCGCATCTATATTCCGGGCAACAGGAGAGGGCGCTGTAACCGATCACCAGTCGGTCGCCGTCGTCACAAGCCGGCGCTTCGTTGTCGCATATGGTCATGTTGCAATCTGGATGGAAGGGCATGGTGAGAAAACGGTTTGAGTCTTATCATAATAAAACCCCTAACTGCGATTTTTTTTTTTTACACTTGAACTCACCGCAGATCTTCTTGGGACAGCAGGCGCCTTCCTCCAGCACATCCAGCACGTACTCTCCTTGCCTCTCGCACATTGGCGTCGGGACAAATCCACAGTCAGGCTCCACGGCCAGCACGGAGCCGTTCTCCATGCACTTGTACAGGCAGCAGCCTTGAGCGGCGCCGTTCCAAACCTCGCCCGGGGCCCGGGGCCTGCCTTCGTTGTCAGTGCATGCTATAAAAGCCAGATGGGAATTCACCGAGGAGCAAAGTGGGCTTATCCAAGTTTTTTTTTGGTGGCTGCCTCTGGCTCAAAACGTTCTGACATCTCCATGATCAGAAAGCCATCTACAAACTGCAGGGTGATGCACTCTGCCACTCCCAAATCAAAATGTACCCCCAAGATGACAAAAGATGTCTTTCATTGCGACTCACCGCAACGATCCTCAGTCACGCAGTGCGGGGAATCGGCTCGATGCAAGAGCGTCCCGCTACGGCAAACACACTCCTCCCGGACAAAGGGGCAAGCTGTCTCTTCGTAGTAGTCCTTGTTCAGACAGGTGACACTGGCGCAGGTGTTCACGCAAGGACGGTACTCCTTGCCAGGTGGGCACCGCAGAGCTGCGGGAGGAATGTTGATCTTTGACCATGCTTGGAACGCAATTTACAAATCAATTTCCCACATTGAAATGAATTGAAATATGATTCAGCCCTTCTTCTAAAAACGTGCCAGTGTGTCTTCTCACGGCAGAAATTGTGTCGTCTCCAGCTGAAGCACACTTGGTGTGTGTAGCAGACAGCCACGTACGCCGCCAGGAAGTCACACTGGTGGTCCTTGTAGTGCAGGTCGCCCGCCCACATGATGTCACAGAACTGATCCGGGGGCACCTGCAAAACACACATAAGCGCTGTCAAATTCATGTGTTCATTTTTAACTGCTACACATTGAGTGATGATGACACCTTGTTATGGCACGGTGTAAATGCTCTCTGACGGAGCATGGAGAGACAGCTGGAGCAGTCCCCGACGGTGCAGTTGTCGCCGACCCTGCGAGTGTGCTCGCTTTCGTCGGGCACGGGGAGCCTCCAAGCCTGCAGGAGGAGCATCATGTCTCCCACCTCTCTCACCACGGTGCCATTGGGCAACTTCAGGTCATTCTCCGGGTTGCCGTCGCAGCAACCTGCCATGACAGGTTGACAAGGGGGTCATGTCTAAATGTCAGCTCGTGTTGATTCCCCTGTTACGCCTTTGCTGCCACTCACCGCAAAGACCTCGAGTGGGGACAGATGCTTCGTTTGGGATGGTGTACTGCATCACTATGATCCCTGTGCTGTGATACCACTGAATGCTGACGTGACCAGGTGTTTTGATAAGATACATAGTGCCAGTGTCTTCCACGTGAAGAGAGTGGAGTGAAAATGGCAGCCTGGTGGGCCTGTAGTTCACTGTCACCTAAACATGCACATAAAGGAGCATCTTCATAAAATGCAATAGTTTATTTTTTATATTTTCCATGACAAATTGCAAATTGGGAATCTTCAAATGGAATAAAGTGCATTTTAAAAATCAGAGGGTCACCTTTCGATCCAGTCGATTGAGAATAATACGGTTAGTAGAGGTCGTGATATTTAATTTCTTCAAACACAGACCAGATGTTCCACCTGTTGGACTCTGCGGGGGAAAAGAAAATGAAAGCATATTTTAGAAAACAAACAAACAAAGCAATCGTAATGGAACAAAGCTGTGCATGTACCACTCACAGGTCTTCTGATTGAGTTGACGCTCTGGAAGCAAAACAAAAAACAACCTAATAAGAATAATAATCCAGACTGCCGCAAAAAACATGAGAATTTGAAATATGAATATAGGAGTGACTAGACAAACCCAATTAAATAGAGTACATGTTGAAAAAAAGAACGATTTGTCTTTATTATATTATTTATTATTATTAGAAAGTAATATGTCACCTTTAAAATTAGAAATGTTTTGATGAGACTATGACATGATGTGGAAGGTTCATTGCGAACAATTATTGAATTTATGTTATGTATTACCTGGCTGGTCGGACATTTCTCTACCGTGCCAATAATGGTTTCTCCCGGCAGCTTAACCAGGATGTAGGAGCCGTTATCATACAAGGCCACATTATTGCCATCGAACGTGATCACGCGCAGGTCAGACATCACAGAGCAACGACCTGGCAAAACAGCCGCTCTTGATCATCCGTCTTGTTAAATCTGCACCATCGGTGTACGGTATATCAATGAGCGACGACGCGGCTTACAAGGGCAACGCCACTGCGGGCAGCAGGGGTCCGTGTTGATGAGGACAGGCAGGCCTAGCAGGCTGCATCGAGGTCGGGTGGTGTTGGAGCGGCAATGCAGGGATGCGTTGTAAAGCAGCAGCTGCCCGTTGAAACAAATGAGCTCTGCACACTCGTTGATACGGTGGACGTATGGAGGCTGAAGGAAAATGTGGCAACAAGAACAGAGATTTTTTTTTTTTAGAGATCAAAGTGCAACCGCTACCGCAGGGGGTCTTCAGTTTACAAAGTGTTTTTCATTTTAATATTTCCTAGAATGAGGTAGTATGCTATATACTAGCACAAGATTGAATAGGACAGGATTGAGGTAGTAAGTCAGGCAGGAGGGGACGAAATGAAAAGGGTAGGACAGCTCCATCTTGGTTCTAAGGAGGATTGTGACTATTTTGTGTCTCCAAATACAACCCAAAAAATCATCACACTGTGTGTGGCCGTGCTGGTAGATGTCGTAACACTTACAGTACAGGGTGTTGTGGGCATCAAGAATGGAGAGGTGGTCAACGTCTCCTCTTCTGTCTGGAAGGTGTCTTGACTTGTCGATACTTCTGCAGTCACTGGCTCGGGGCCACTTGGCATGGAGGTTGCCTCGGTGGGCTGAGTTTGAGGAGATGTGGTAATGGCACTAGTTCCAGGGGAGATGACAGAAGGTGGCGTCACTGAGGTTGATGGCGCCGTAACGGTAGCGGTGGGAGTAACTGGAGGAGTTGAAATGAGGGGCGATGTGGGAGCAGTTGAGGGTGTTTGAGTTGGGGTGAGGGGGGTTGGAGTGCTGGGGATCCCTGGCGGAGATGGACTGAAAGTAGTGGCGACGGTGGATGGCCTCATGGTGGTTGAAGATGTTGTGAGGACTCGAGTGGTGCTCGTTGTGGTCGTCGTACGCCTCGTTGTTGAAAGTGTTGCCGGTGGCGATGTTGTAGTTACGTCGGGCCGTGTCACAAACGCAAAGGGGGTGGGAGTCGGGGGAAGAGTCACGCCTGACGAGGACAAGTGATATCACAAATAGTTTGGAAGAGTTGTCAAATCTCACTGAAATGGTCAAATTTAAGGTTTGCCCAGCATCCCAAAACGGATTGTTCATCTTTAGATGTTCCATTTAAAGCATGACTCACAATCCTCCAGGTAGACACATCTGCTGGTGACTTCATCGAGGACCATGTTCTTGGGACATCGTGGGAAACAGCCCTCCACCCTGTGATGATGATGAAAATCCCGTTAAAATCCAGTGGAGCGTGCGTCATGAGAGGCGGGGCTCTTACAGAGGCAGAAAGTTGCAGCGTGTAGCATCTGGGTCAGTGCAAGTGCGCACGCAAGGGCTGGCGCAGGCTAGATAGCGCCACTCACACATCATCCGGTAGGGGATGACAAAATGAGTCTCTGCATGAAGAGAGCAGCAAATTGGTTAGTGCTGATGTGTATATATAAATGCAGCGCAGCCATTCTCAAACTGGAGTCCACGACGATAACTTGGGGGTACATCCATCAATAAATTATATGTTGTGGCATTTAACAAAAAGTGCAAGGCAATATATGGGGACTGAACCAATTATTCGTTCCTATCTTTGCTTTGGGCCAATTTAAAGTTGTCATATCATAGTGACTTGACACAAATTATTATATAAATGATATCTTAAGCGTAAGAAATCCCATCATTCTATTGATGTAGGTAACATAAATAAATTCGTCTTCAGAACTCGATGGTGTTTTTCAAGGCGAGCTCTGTTAATTGGTTTTCATAACAATCATGTCAAATGTGGATTTGAATTATATTGAGTTTGGTTCATTTTATTTCTATTAAAGAGCTCATAAATAATTTTTTAGAAATAATGTCATTTGAGTAAATAACTCTCATGCGTAGTCGTTCGAATAAAAGAGGTCTTTGGAAAACTCTCTCTCCTGAAAAGGATACCTGGACCAAAAAAAGTTTCGTAACCCCTGACATTGAGGACTATTTCCAGCAAAGAGTGTCCATACACCTTCGAGTATGAAGCTGCTGCTGGCTTTGAAAGCGCCAGAGGTGTCATATCTCAGAGCTCGAGCGGCGGTGCGTGTCAGGGTCAGAAAGATCCCCGGTTGGTTGGCGAGTTCAAATGAGGTGTGACCGGGCAGAAACAGCCCCTGATGCTGGATGAACGTCGCCCGCCGTCTGAAATCTTCCCCTCGACTCCAGCGCTCCAGCTGGACACATCGTTTCCCCGACACCACAATGAAGAAATTGGGTCTCTCCGCTGACTCGAGTGACACCACAGGGACGCCTGGGGAGATAAACATGCGAGTGCTTCGGCTTTTAACATTCTCCGTCGTTTCTTCCCGTGTTCCACGTTAGACTATAGTAGAACCTGCTTACGTGACGTCCTGTTCCTGTGTAGGCCTGCTGTGACCATAAAGTTGAAGAGCAGGCCCGGGGCGGGCGAATGGCCTGATGTGTCTCTCACCAAAGGAAACACTGATCCACTGGTGCGATTCACTCCAATCATTGTGTTATTGTGGACAGCGCTCACGAAGGAATACGGGCCGTCGCCAAGAGCTAAGATGCACATAACAGAAGTCTATCTCAAAGGAAAAAAGTACGAGCCGCGATTACATTTATTCATATGAATTTACCTTGGTTGTAGTACTCACAATCCTGGGCTGAAATGAAGAAAATGTTCCGGTTGACAATCATCATGTGATTTGTATGAGTGTGTGTTTGTAAACTCACGACACACAGAGGGCGACCTCCAGTGTATGGCGATGCCGTGCTGGCAACATTTGTGGGCATAGGCGGCGATGGATGTGCACAGACACTCGCAGTCGCCCCCCCGGTCGCAGTTGCAAGTGTCAGTAAGGCAATTTCGGTAGAACCAGGACACGTCCACCTACAGGGGAGGCAAGTCATGTTCATGAAGATCACCCAGTCTCACTAGTGGGAAGTAATTAAGTTTCTGTTTACTTGCTACTTTGAATTTTTTTTTCTCTGTAAATCATGTTGCGATGCATTTTTAATGTATGAAACATTTTGTAGGTAAAACCTGATTGTTTGTTTTAAATGATTGATTGACTCATGCAAGTGGAACCATCCCTATGTCTCCATTGGGGTAAATGAAGGGAGGCCTTGTTTAGAGGAGTTGTCAATAATTCAGATCAGCGATGAGATATCAGTACAAAGAATTGTGGGTCGCCACAGAAGGGATTGGGTAACCAATATGACAGAGTCAAGTCCAAAGGACAGCTCAACTCAACTGTGAAAATATAAAAAAACACTTTCTAATTCTTTGATATTATTTTTTTTGTATTTTTATTTGTTATTATTTGTCTTTAAGTAAGTATGTCAGGCTCACGCAAGCATCATATGATGTGCACTACATGATCAATCATCTTCTAATCAGTATCTGGGCATTCTTCAATTACATGTGCTCATCTCTACTAAGCACTGTAATACATCAACCCTTCTGGGCTTTGTGCTTTGTTGTGGAGCTGAGGTCTCATGTGCGCAAATATAGGACTCCATCTACTGGCCACACATGTAAAAACTGTAACTTCAATCTGTGCATGTGAGATTATTTTAGACAAAATACTAATTTACAGTTACTACTGCATCCCTACTCACCACATTATGACACGATGCAAAAACCTCGCTGTAGAGGAGAGCGCATTCCCTCTTGGCGTACGGCTGTCTCCCCAAGTCAGCTTCGCACGGTCGCTCTACAACGTAGTCACTTTGGCACTACACACACAAGGGGCAAGAATGATGGAAAGCAAGATCGCGAGCGGTGTGTGTGTTTTGGGTAATACAAACGTGAGAGCTCGTACCTGCCCCAGCGCCCAGCTATCGCCAAAGCTCTGCGCGTTGTTAACCTCCATGTGGCTGGACGTGGTCATGTCGTTAACAGTCACGCCGTCGAAATTTCCACAAAGTCCGCTGAGAAGACCCTGGAGGAAAAAAAATTGCTTTAAAGGGGATATAGAATGGAAAATGTCATTTTTAACTGACACATAAAGTTGGCTGTCAAACGAAGTTAACCGTGTTTTGGTGGCCGTCTGGGCAAGTGCGTCTGTTATGTAACAGTGAGGCTAATTTACTGGCCCCATCCAGAATTTGTCTGCCCTAAATGTAGCGAGGCTGGATCACGCTGTGGAGGAAAAGGCTTGATAGCCCCACTGACTGACTGCCAATAAAATGCCTTCCCCAGGTCCCAACGATGGGATGCAGGAGCAGTCAGAGGGACTATGAAATCTGTCCTAATTTAAAATGATTGACAGCTGCAAACCTTCCACCGAGGCCCGGCTCTGATGTGCACCGTTGTCTTACGGTCCCAGAGGATGGTCAAGTCCTGATCGGGGAAGTGGACCACGGTGTAGAAGCCGGCTTTCCACAGATTGAACACCGACTCTCGACCCACCACAGTGGATGGGCTCTGCATGGGAAAGTGAAAATCACATGTCTTCTTTGCATAGATTTGAATTTTTTTTTTTTTATGAGTTTGTGTGAGCGTGTACAGGATTGCCAGAGTTGTCCGTGAAGTAGATCTTGGTAAGTCCCACATGTATGACCAGTGTTTTCATGCACACAATGCCACTCTCATAGCAGTCCTTATTTTGGGCAACAATGGATACTTCAGTTTCTCCTGAACTCTGCGCAAAGGATGAAGGTCATTTATTAACAAAATCCCCCTTTGAGAAATCACCTAACATTGACATTTGGATTCTACACACTCAGGAAATACTGCAGCGTAATTAAACTTCTACTGTGTTCGGGACCGCACGGTGGTCTGCAGATCTGTCAGGTCTCAATCGGCACGCCTGTTCCAGCCATTCTAATTCTATATCCCTGGGAGCACAAGAGCCCTGAGGTTTGGGCTGAACACTGGTTTCTTTGTCGTGCTAAATTCTTGCCTAGCATTACCAAGGTACAAAACAAAGGAGTACACTCATACACACGCCTTTACCTACTCTGATTAAAAAGAAAAAAAAAAAAACAGAGACTTGGCTGCTCTTTATCAGAGTAAAATCACCTTTGGTCAAAACCGGTGAGCGATGCTGCTACTTCCTTAAAGTGTTACTAAAAATGTACTTTTCAAGGACGTGTATACAAATCTTTGGCTCGCTGTAATCAAGTGTGAAATTAAAACACCTAATTATTTTGCAATCCGACTATTTCTGAAAATGTCTCCAAGCAAGCCATTCTGTAATTTACCGGATCACAATGTAGTAGAATGCACTTTTCAAATGGCAAAGGCCGCACTTACTTTGAGCAGGTAGACCTGACAGTCCGAGTGGTAGTCGTACTCCAGACCGTCGAAGGTGTGGTAATGTCTATCGCTGTGTACGGTGCACACAGCTGGACACGGTGAATAACTACAGTTAAAATAGCCACGGTGACACACGCTGAGGAGAATCACACACAAAAAAAAATAATAAAAAAAATCATAAAATAATGTCATCCATCTGCCCCATACACTTCCTTAGTAGGAATTTGCCCTAATGGCAGCGTCAACACAAAATTAGGTATACATTTACACCAGGATATAGAGATTACAAAAATGGATGACTTTTCTGACATTCTGCAGTGCCCCGTTCATTCATCAGGAGAATAATAAAAAGCCAATCCGGGAGGGCCTTTGACATACCATTTATAACAGGACGTTTCCACAGTTTCTCCAGGGAGGTACTCCAGGCCAAGCCAGACACAAGGGCAGTTCTCGGGATAGTAACACTCCCCACGGTGCAGCACTAGCCTGTAAATAGAATATAGCAAGCATATATTTTCAAAACCGGATTGTAGTGACACGGGATGCATTCTGTGAGGAAGAAAGACAGATACGCGCAACACGGTACTAATATTAGTGTGAAGATCTTGAAGATGAAAGCATACGCAGCATGCTCTCTCTTGATTAAGCACACCGTGGCTTTAATCATTGTAGATGACTACACACTAATTACGTCTCCATCTCACAGACAGCCTCGGGTTTTCTGTCCTTTTGTGCTCACATCCACTTGCATACATTTGAAAATTAATCTCTTTAATGAGATCATTTTGTCAGCGATTTGCCAAAAGAGCTGAAATCGCGCTAATGTTTTTTTTTTTTTTTAATTGTTATGATTTCGACGTACTTGTGAGGACCTTTCTGACACGAATGAATAATTACCCAGGAGGGCAGATGCAGCCCGGGATGCAAGGCGTGTTGGGCGGGCAGGTGACATTCAACATTAGGTTGCGGCACGTCGGCGCGCAGGCCGCGCCGCCTCTCTGTTCGGCGCAACTGTGGTAGACTTTACCCGTGGGGCACTGCCCGATCTCTGGGCTGTCTGGCTCTACACACACAGAGACGTGGGTAAATCAATGCCTCTCTCCTTCTCACCGACTACACTTCCTGGGAAAAGAGCTACAGGTCTACGAACATAAGCTTGATTTCAGCAAAGGGGACCCGGCCTGAAACAGCACTTTGTTGTTAGAAGAAACAAGAACTGAAGGAAGGGGGAGCGCTAATGGAGCAGGGTTACCTTTTTCCTCTGGCACACACTCCAGCTTCCCATTCCTGCACAAGCTGGTAGAAAATGCAGAAAAAAGAGCTTAGCCCAATGGTTCCACAATTAATGGAGGCAATCATAAAAGAAATATATTATTTGTGAATCTTTGCGATATATTTGTCAGGACTCATTCTCATAGGGCTCACTGTATTTATTTTTGTAATGTGGCGCGGGTATTCAAGTGGGCGAGCAGCCAAAATGCTTTCCTCCTTTTTTCAAGCAAGAAAGCTGTGACTCACCAGGGTCCAGTGGCGCTGAAGACGACCTCGCCTGGTTGTGAAACACCAGCCATGGTGTAGCAGTGGCACTGGGCCCTGCCAGAAACAGAAATGACAAGCTCATGACCATTCCTGATATGAACACATCCTTGTTACTGATTTTTTTTTTTAGTTTTTACATATACGATGTGGTTCAGTTAAATTCCAGGTTATAAATCACCCTAACTTGCAAGCTTATGAGTGCAAACGTTTTATATGAAAATACATTCTGCAAAATTCTTCACCTCTAGTCAGCTGGAAAAAGGCTCCAGCTATTAAAAAAGTGCTGCACAAAATATTTGACGTTTTAAATGCTTTGTCATAGGAGTACATTAAAAAATTAAACATGATTTAAACAGACGTGTGTTCACATCCTATTTCCACTGGAGACTGGAGAAGTCTTACAGGCGCACGCATCGCTGGCGCACGTCGTCATAGTAACTGCCGTCAGGACAGCCACACCCCTCAGCGCAGTCGTCGGGGTTACACATCTCCACGCTGGACACAGCTCGACAGGACCGCCCGCAGGACGACACACAAGAGTGGTACAGCATCCCTCCGAGACAAACCACTCCTAAATGTACACAACCAAGAGGGGAGTGGGGACGTGACCTACTTTTTGCAAACAAACAAAACATCCCATAAGCTCTAATTTAATATTATAATTATGCAGAGATATCGTTATCAAATCTCCACAGTGATTACACTCACTCCAGCGGCTCGCGCAACTCACCGCATTCAGAGACGTGCGCTCGGAAATTAACGTCAACGCCGTGCTTGGAGCAGAGCAGGGCGTAGTGAGCCAGAGCCGTGCACAGACAAGTGCTCCCGCAGCGGCAGGCCTGGTAGCGACATTGCTGCCGGTAGATGTTTGGACCAATGTAGCTGTGACACGAGGTGAACAAACTCCCCAGGAGCACCTCACATTGGGTAGCATAAAATACTGAAAAGATACGTGTGCAATATATATGTTTAAAAAAGTGTAACTAATGTATTAAAAGCTGAAGACAATGTCTGCCGAGTTTCCACTTCAATCTGGACTTTGATGAATCAAATTACCATTCTGTAGGTTCACCTCGCACGGGTCAACAATGGGCAGGTTAACGGGCGCAACGCAAGCTGAAGACACCTTCCAAGCGTTTGCATGAAGCTGTGGCGTACCCTCAATCATACCAGCGGGAGACCTAATCACAGTAATATACAAAATGAAATAAAAACAGCCTTCATTGGTATATGAAGTGCAGACTGACAGGAAGTCATCTCGAAGATTTCCATTCAAGGTCCCGCAGAGTCCGAGCGTCGATCCACGCCAGCGGCTGTCCAGCTGCAGATGGACTCGCCCACCTCGGCCATCGTAATGCAGCCTCAACCCCACCCGTGCCTTCAGTTGGGTGAACACCGAGGTCAGCTTGCGCACGTCTATTGCATCTACACAAATAAAAAAATGAAGGGAAAGTGTTAACTTGATTTAAAACTCTTCTGTTATATAGTTCAATGCGAGTGAAAGGACCACCATCGATATAAGGCAAGACGGGTGCCGAGTTGACGCCAATCATCACTCCTCCTTCTCTGGTCAGAGTGATCTGACGACCGACGTCCTCCTCCAGTATCAGCGTCACTGACTGAATGCACACCTGCTTCTGTTCACATAAAAAGGGAGGTTCAAGAATCATGTATTTGTGGACGCACCGTATCAGGGGTCATCGGGAACATAATTCAGGATTACTCTGTATGAAAGTCAGACAGGTTCATTACTGTGCGAGTCGGTCATAAAAAGGTGTATGTGAGAGCGAATCCTGATTTATGTCCCCCAACGGCTCCTCATATGGTGTAGACATCATCTCTTGAGCACCTCAGTGCAGGTGGTGTACTGCAGCGTGACGGTAAATTTGCTGCTCCCGCGGCTCTTTGCCAGGACGTACTGGCACGCGCCCGGTTGGAGAAACATCCTCCCGTCGAAAGTGGTCACAAACACGTCGCCCATCACCGAACACTCGGCTGAGGATGGATCCAAGTAGTAAAATAACGGAGTCACCGGTTTGTTGATTTCTTAACAAAAGGTCCGAAAATCTCACCGGTGCAATTGTTTTCGGTGCAGTTCCATACGCCTCCCATGCAAATACTAAAAAAAAAAAGTATTAGTCGTTGAACAGCACGTTGGAGAAATGTATCTTTCTTAATAGAATACATGTCAACGCTCACCATACATTGCAGCCTTGTCTAAGCACGTGTCCGTGAACGTACGACGAACCGTGGTAAACGCACGGGCACTGAGAAGCAGCAATGCATGTTCCGTTTTGAAGAATGAGCCCTGACGGAAAACAATTTGGAATTAGTGGCAAGCAAAAGAGTCGATTGATTTTTGTTTTCACCTTCTGGGTAAACACGGTTTGCTCACAGACACAGTTTGTGAAATAGGATGATTTACTGAGTTGTGCAACTTCACACTTGATGGCTGGGGAGGCACTTCAGAAACTAGCAGTTAACACAAATTACTAAGTTCCTTGTCTTCACTACCATCAGGACAATAGCAGCCGTCCAGGCAATGCAGGTTGGTTCCGAGGCACTCTTTTTCAAAGGTGCAGGTGGGAGGGCAGCAACTGATACAGTCTCTATACACGAAGCTCTCTTCGCAGCCATCGTCTACAGATCAAGATTTACGCACACATAAAGACACAAAATTAGTCTGAAATACTGTGGAGCATCTTTACTCACTGATGGATGATTCTGAGGTGAGTTAGGAATGAGAAGTTGTACTGAGAACTTACTGCAAGAGGGAAAGCTATCTCTCCACTCCCTCACTGGGTATCCCACATGAGAGCAGGCCCGGGTGTACTCCACCAAGGCCCTGCAAAATGTCTCCTCATCATCAGCTCTACGATAGAAATACACTTCAAGTGATGTGGGACGGTAGCCGAGCGATGGCAGTAAACATCGAAAAAGAACAGTGGAGTGACTTACACGCAGAGGTCAGACACACAGCTGGCCACAAATGGATTGGGATCAATATTCTCGTGACAGGACAGAAACGGGAAGAAAAGGAGAGCGCTGCATTTCTCGATGGCATCCTGTAGACATGAATGGAATGGCAATCACGTTAACGCCACACAAAACTTTTGGAAGTCGATGCGGTCCTTACATCTATGTCGGATTCAGAGTCACACGGGCCGCTGAAGTCGACGTCCACTGAGGGACAGGCTCGTTCGTGAGGCAGGTCGACTGCCCAGCTGTTAGCAAACACTGCGGGCTCATCGGTTCGTATGCCTGAAGTTACGCACGTGTGATATGGATGAGCGGTGATGAAAAGGCACCTGGTGAATACTTTTAATCGTCATCAAATTTGATGCTAATTGAGCCTGATTTCTTGAAATTTATCTCGTTAGAAAGTGAGGCTTGGAATAATCCCAAAATGGTAGCTTTGAATCAAAATGGCCGACTTTCGACATTACAGCACCGTCACGAAGCTCCACCCATGTCGGATGGCGGAAGCACAAATAAAAAAAGTCAAAACAAGCTCTGGGATTCTCACATAATAGTTGCTTCCAACCAAACGTTTGACAAAATACGATAAGTAAATAAAAGAGAATGAGATAGCGGCTCTTACCGCGGGCGGTGGTGAGGTCATCACCCGCAATGTGGTTGAAATTCCCACACAAGCCACAGGGGGATCCCCGATGCTCCTCACTCATCTTCAGGTAGACCCCCGAGCCTCCATCCCAGGCCAGTGAGAAGCCAAAAACACTTTTCACCAGGATGTAATCGGCCAGCCGCTCAATAAAAACGCCACCGATAGTGTGAGGCAGACTGAGTCTGCAAATACACAAAGACGGGAATCCTCACTTTTGAAAATCCGCTACGAAATAAGCACGATCATCTCTGCACATCACATACCTGCGTCCTCCCTGGTGGACATAGTATCCGGATATGTGGATCTCTTCTTCATTTGGGAAAAGCAGGCTAAGAGCTCTTGGACATGAATACACACTGTCTTCACACACTCGGCTGTTGTGCACCTGAAGATACACCACAGAGAACGACAAAATTCATGAAGAAGCCAGAATGGAGCCAAAATCTTCAGCCATATTGTGTTTTTATTTTTTAAAACGATATTCTATGAGCTTTCTCTTACCCACACAGTATACTGCGGCGTTGCAGAGTGGCAGTCCTGTGCCAGGATGTAGGAACACGTCCCAGGAAAGTAAAAGTAGACCCCATCAAAGGTCTCATAGTGATGCTGACCCCAGGACCTGCAGATCCCGTCTCTGTCTTGACCCTGGTTTGGTACTGATGGATCAGTTTTAGATTTTAAGACATAAATTCAATTATAAATGTGAAAACCATTCTCACTTTTATCTTTGGCCATCGTTTATTTAAGGAGGGTTATTTTTCCACATCTCGCCCACCTTAAAAGCTCTTTACTGAATCCCCACAGTTTACAATGCTGACATTTAGGGGGGTCCGGAACCATGAATCATCTTATCTTCTTAGCAAAGGCCACACTTTTACATCTGATACTTTTTATCTGGAAATGAGTTGATCAAATATACGATTACCCCATCTACACAAACTCAGCTACTTGAGCTATTAGCCTTATCTAACTAAATAATCGGCTATAGAGAATTGGGCTTTGGCGGAAAAAAGCACTTTGTTATTGTAAAAAAATATATCTGCACGCTTCAGATTGGTCCCATATCTCCTTCCAACATGTGCGAGGATCAGATTAAAAACGTCTTTATGACGATTCTCGGTCTGTGCGTGTAGGATAGAAAGCAAGGGATCTGCGGAAATTAATTATGTGGTGGCGCATACATATTTCATGAATACAAGCTAAATAACCAGGGAGTAGCACGTGTGTAGAATAAGATATGCAAACCATTTCTTTCGAATTTGGATTAACGATGAAACATCTACAACAAACAAGAGCAGTCCAGCTGGCTTTATTCAACCTCCGTGAAGTTAAGATTCCACCACTGAATAAATATTTGATAGAGAATGTCACATTTGTGTTAACACTTTACTCACCAATTTGACAGCGGTCTCCCAGCGCCTGGAACTGGGTACAATCACACACGCCATCATCCTGACACCAGCCGCCATTGAGACAGCTGCAATATTCTGAGGATGGAGAGAGAAAAAAAAAACCATGAATATGTTCTTTCTTGTGACATCATCATCATCTTTAAATTGGTGCTTACCTGATGAGGAGTCTCTGGCTGTATAGTTGTGCAAAACACTGCGTGATGGAGTCTCGTCAGCATGCAGCGGTCTGTACGTCTGGTTTAAATCAGAGATAATCAAAGTTTTTACACCTCAAAAATAATTGGCCCTCCCACGACCACCATTTTGATCACCAGTAAAATATAACGGCATGATGGGTGTTCAATAAAAATGCAGCATCTCCATCGAGTCACTGCCTCAAATTATGTTTTTTATTGTTTGAAATAGAAATTGTTTCATTGAGAAAGTATAAATGTGCTTGACGTTACAAAGACAGCCTTGTGTGCCATTTTTTTTATGGGCACCCTGACCTGCTCTGGTTCTCTTCGGTGTAGTGTACCAACGTCATCCCAGAGGAGATCTCGTTTCCTTCGAAGTGCATTAGCCCGTCTGCACACATAAAATACACAAACACACACTAGCGGGAAAGAGTGGTAAGAGGGAAGGTTTAAGCGCACTTTACACACCACCTTATGACATACTGTCAGTCAAACAGGCTGCAAAGAGTGCAAGTATAATCATCACCGGATTCAAAACAATCATTTACTGAAAAACATCCTTGAACGCCAATATCTTCATCAATAATTTTACTTGTGAATTTTTCTGTTCCAATAAGTAAGAACTGAACACAGAGCGGTATATTAATTTTTTTACATACCACATATCATGAACAAACTCTTCTAATTCTTGGATCTTAAACGAAGACCTTTCTATCTGCTTCTGCATTTTAGTTGAATCACATTGAAACACAATTTTAACTCATTTTGTGGAACAATTTTTATATTTCGGGCATCTCTAAGTCTTATTTTGGGAGAACATACAAACGAAAGAATTGTAAATCGCCATTGTAAATGAGAAAGTGTTCTCAATTGGCTTACCTGGTAAAACATTGAATAAAAACAAAAATAATAAAAAAAAGAAACCCAGAACCTCTTTACTGCGAGGCAGATGTGCTAACCACTAGTGTTCAGTTCCCTGTGTAGTTGTTAAAAAGTATTGAAAATAAAAAAATGGAAAAAAAATCCAATTTTACTGAAAATATAATGATATAAATACCTTTGTAGCCTTGCTTCTGAACCTGAAGGTCGATTCTGAGCACCTAAGCAAACCAGACAATGACAAGAAAATAAACTTTATAAACTTATAAACAAGTAAAGAACTATTTTAAAATTGTACTTATCTTTCACTCATAAATATACAACAGAACAAAAAACGGCAAGTACGACGGTGACTCGCTGGTGCTTAAATTATTTTATTACACATCGTTTCTAAACTAGTTAAAGTAGTTTTATAGTTTTGAAAATGTATCATGAGAACTTGTCGAACTTACCCTCAACAAGAAGAAGAAGGAGGAGGTGGGAGAAAGAGAACAACATGACAGTAATCCGCCTCACCGTCCGCTTGAGGGTCATCTCAGAATCAGGTGCATGTTCCTGGTCTCGGGAGGATATTTGGACCGGAGCTCGGTGCCCCTCCTTAAAAAAAGAGGAACGCAACACGGTTCCAAGTAGGAGGAGAAGACGAGCTACCTACCGGGTGAGACGAAACGGATCCCGCTCAACAGGTGGTGACCGCGAATCCAAATTAGCAAAATTTTTCCGGTTTTTCCATATTGGTATTACAAACGGGCATATTTGGTGTCTTCTCGGATTATTCCCGCCCAAGACGAGAGTGGCGGGAAATTGAAAAGACATCACCGCCGGCCGCCATCACGGAACTCAATTTCATATTAAAGGTGAATTAATTAATTTTCTCCTTCATTTAAGACGTCAACGCGAATTTGAAGTATTGATAATCAATTATGAACACATTTCTACCGTTTTAGTTCTACCAACTTTTTAATAATCATGAATTTTATTTAACTGCTTTATTGCCGTCAAAGTTCTATCTATCTATCTATCTATCTATCTATCTATCTATCTATCTATCTATCTATCTATCTATCTATCTATCTATCTATCTATCTATCTATCTATCTATCTATCTATCTATCTATCTATCTATCTATCTATCTATCTTTTAGTTCTACCAACTTTTTAATAATCATGAATTTTATATAACTGCTTTATTACTGTCAAAGTTCTATCTATCTATCTATCTATCTATCTATCTATCTATCTATCTATCTATCTATCTATCTATCTATCTATCTATCTATCTATCTATCTATCTATCTATCTTTTAGTTCTACCAACTTTTTAATAATCATGAATTTTATTTAACTGCTTTATTGCCATCAAAGTTCTATCTATCTATCTATCTATCTATCTATCTATCTATCTATCTATCTATCTATCTATCTATCTATCTATCTATCTATCTATCTATCTATCTATCTATCTATTAAACCATTTTAGTATCAGGACATTAGTTATAGTTTGTTGCATATAGTTTTATTCCATTCAAAATAATGTGATGCATATTTACAAAATAAAAAAAAAAAGATATTTGTAATAATCCCTTCTGTGGGCATAATGCAACAGCTAATCTGGGAAAATTGTCTCTCCCCTGTTGTGTCATTATCATAACAGATGGACTGTGCGTGTGGTTGAATATAGAGCAGATGGTGGAAAACACTCACACAAAAGTGTTTAGAAAAATTTGAAGACATAAGTGCATCATAATTTGAATGTGATCAAATGGAACATGTGAAGTCAATATTTTAAAAAGGTTTGACATTTTCAGTACTCCCAATATATCGAAAAAAAATGACCTACTGTCGTTATACCTGTTGCCATGCTGCCCACTAATATTTCCATATTGATCACCTTTATATAGATGGAGAAAGCTAACGTAACATCAGGAGAGTCTTTCATCCATCCTCAGATATTTATTTCTTAGAAATCAACGCATTAATATCATCCTCTGGTTGAAGGCTGTGCCACTGCGCGATGGGCCGCCTTGGGTTGGCGAGCATGTCCGACCAATGATGTTGCTCGCTTCCGGCGATGCTCCCGCCCAGCAGTACTTTCCCAATGGCGTCGTTTTTTCCAATCTTGTCATAGTCCAACACGGTCACTGCGACCTGCACTTTCTGCAGATGCGGAATGTCAAATATTTATGCGTAAGAAACAGCCAACGGGATTGTTACATATTTCTGCTATCTCTTGGTGTACCTCTATTTGTTCGCACGACACTTCAAAGCTGAACGACTCATTGTAGTAAGGGTTCAAAGTATTCTTCTTGATGCTGGTTTTCTTTTTCTTAAGTCTTTTCCCATTCAGCATCAAGTGGATCTTCACATAAGGGTCTCACGAGAAGAACGGGAACATTTAACGGTGCCTCAATAGCTCCTTAACTCAAGCACTAATAAATCTGGAGATTAGAGAGCATGCTTTGTTGTTTGACTCACCTGATAATCCACCCACATCCATTTTCTTCAGGTTTTTGGCCTCCAGGATCACTACAGTCAACTTGCCTGCTGTCGGAACGTACCTCAAGGACAAACAAATATCTCCGAGCCGCTCACTCTGACATACAGCAAGAGAGGTACGCAGCAAAATATGAACTCCTCCTAGCCGCATTTTCGATATTGCTCTCATTCAACAAAATCAAGGTCTTATACACACCTCCTCTTTTTCCGCCTTCTGCAGATCACGCCATTCCTGCAGCGACTGGCTGAAGTCCACGCTGCTCATCGGGATCTTCACCACCCCAATGGCATCGTGCTTGGAGAAGCGGTCAAAGTCGTACACAGTCATCACCAGCGTCTTGCCGCCCAGCTCCGTGTACGGTACCTGTACATACTCATTTTTAGACCCTGTATTTTTTTTTTGGGGTATCCTGGAGTAGAAATATATTCATCTGAAATTTATTCCCATTGTAAATTTTAGCATTTAAAAAAAAATAATAATCAAGAGGAAAAGAATCACCTTAAATGTGAACGTCTCATTGAAATTGGGTTCCAGGGTCTTTCTGTGAACTTTGGTTTCAAACTTTTTCTTTTTGTCCGGGAGCAGATAAACCTTAACGTAAGGGTCCGAGCTTCCGCCCACGTCCATGGCAGGAAGTCCGGCTGCTTGCAAGATGCCCACTACGAGCTTGTGTGAGAGCGCAGATTGAAGATTAAGAAAAGTTCTGATTGTCAGATGACGTTTGGTTGACATCTCACCATATTATCAGTGAAGTTGTAGTCCAATGTGAAATGTAGTCTACCCAAGTTTTCATCCTCCTTCGGCTGGACGTCTGACAACTCGGTTTCCTTCTTGCTTTCGACTTTTACCGGCTGGACACACAACATGCCGTCGTGTGACATTCAGTCAGTGATTTATGATCCCGTCAAAATTTATGGGGATTCATGAAGCAGTTGTGTTGCAGGAGCTGTACCTCTTTGGAACGTTCATTATTTTCCATGTCAAAATCTTCGCCCTTGCTCTTCTCTTTTCCTTTTTTCTTGTCCTTGTCCTTTTTCAGACATTTCTTCCACGCGCACACTCCGAAGGAGAGCAGAACACACAAACTGACGATAGAGAAAGCCACCACCAACCATGATGATGCTGCAAAACATTATGAACGCAATTTATTGAATCGTAAGATTGTGAGGCTCTAATTATTCCCACGGCACTCTGAAAGTGTTTTTTATTGGCTGAGAGAGTCCAGCACATTGTCTCAGTGATGTAAGTCAGAAGATATTTTACGTTGACCTACTGTGGATCTGATGAGGCTCACTCTTGAACTTATCAGGACTTTGGCCTGCGGGGTGCGTTTGGTTTTCTGTGGCGTTGGACCCTTGGGCGGCTCTCGTTGGGACGATCGGAAAAGCTTTGTTGGTTCCCGTCATGTTGTGCTCCTCGTAGAACTGACAATTGCATCCTAGGAGAAAAGGAGAACAAGTGTGAAGAGAACAATAACATTCAGAAGAGCAAGAACTTCCATTGAGGCTATTAAAAAATTTGGAGCATCTAAATATTCTCTCGATTTTTTTTCTTTTTAATTCAAACGCGGCTGACTTTTAGGGCCTAATACTCAAAAATACACATCTTGCAAAAAAAACAAAACCACTTAAATGCAACTGATCAATTGAGGCTGTAATATTCTCGTGTGACAGTCAGTATCGGATTACTTATTTTTCTGCTGTCCAGGCACAAACGGGAAAGCAGCAGGATGTACACTGTTCCACTGCGACTGACATGGAGGGCAGAGGGGAGCATCACGCACGAGGACGTGTCAGCCCGCTGCTCCAGAGGTGACTGACAAGCTATGCGCCAAGATCAATCGGACACATTTTTATTTTTTTAAATTTTTTAATAGGAGTCTTCGTCAATTAATCCTCTTCTTTTATTCGATAACAACAGATTTTCATTCATTTTGCAGGCAATTCCAGCTGAACTTTGTATTGCTCATCAAATAACATGTCGGATTATAACAAACAACAAATATTTACACCAACGGTAAAATGACACAGGGAAAAAAAAAGCATGAGTCAGAATTTCCTGACTAGGAATCAGACATGCTAACTAGTCCTCCTTTTTATTGCTGACTTGGATGAATAAGAAACAATTAGAAAGTGTTGCAAACATTCACATTTTATCTTCAAGATAGTAACTTTTTCTAATATTCAAGATGCGAAATCACGTAGACAATTTTTTAAATATTTAAATACAATAAATCCGGTGCTGACAATAGCAATATTTTTTTTCTAAAATTGTTCAGCATCAAAGCGAGTCACAAAACAGACCTACCAATATCCCGACTGTCCAAACAGCAGCGATGTCCAGACTCACAAGTGCTCCCTTTTCTCCCCACGTACAGAGAGGAAGATGAGGATGAAGAGGAGGAGGAGAAAGGATGACAGAAGTGGACAGGACAGGCGGAGGACAAGCATGTGGTAGGGGAGAGAGTCACTTTGACAGCCTTTGTGTTTTTATGCCACTCTGGAAGTTTTAAGAGCCGTAATGAAAAACTGGACAAAGTAATTTTCAATGTAAACTTTGCTTAAGTAGCTTCTCAGTGAAGGAGTCTCGTGGGACTACTTATTTTTCTCTCCATAGAAGTCCCCTCTCATTGAACCATTTGTGAATATTCATCAGTA
The DNA here is from genome assembly GCF_059516105.1 of Syngnathus floridae. Classification (NCBI taxonomy): domain Eukaryota; kingdom Metazoa; phylum Chordata; class Actinopteri; order Syngnathiformes; family Syngnathidae; genus Syngnathus; species Syngnathus floridae. The sequence goes on from NC_142418.1 coordinate 16,129,291, forward strand.
TAGTGACACTGCTTTTTAAAAGCTTGTTAGCATACTGAAAGTTCAGCACTCATGTGAATTAACATTCACATTGAGCAGATGAGCATGTGTGTGAGCATGTCGATGCATAAGCGCCACCATATCGTCTATGTATAGACAATAGCTGCCTGATTTAGAAACTTAGGATGTGGTTTCTGCAACAACAGAGAGAGATCAGGTTCCAGACTCGGGCCCTGTTCACCTTGAAACACCAGAAATGAGCAAGAGAAGGCAGGGTGAGACAAAGAGAGGCAGGGAAGGTTGCACACAAAGTGGACTCAAGGAGGAATTCAATCATTTTTGACAAAGGTTAAGGTCATAAAATACTAGGTAGGCCTTTTTGTGTCATCTGGGGAATACATTGAGGGAGTCCTTCCAAATTTACAAGGCAAATATGACAATAATGTCAACTAGGAATAAAAATTAATGTCATTTAAAATTCTTGTCTACAGTCTAACATAAGTAGAGTTGGGTATTCATGTGACCAAATACATAAATATACATATACCTGGTATTTTAAATGCAGAATAAATGTTCTAATCAAAATATATAGCGAAAATCTGTACGTAAATCAAATCATTTGAATTCAAATGCAATTCACATTGCCACACGCTAGGCGGCAGTGTTGTTTGCTGATCAGCATTGCGTTTGCGTACCTACAAAAGAAGAAGCGCCGTCTCCTGGATACCGATGGAAGCGGCGTTGTTTTGATTCCGTTATGGTGAGTTGTTCTGCTTTTTTATTTCCTCAAATATTCTCGTCTGTATTTGACTTCTAGATAGGCAAATGGTTCGCTTTTTCAGTCCATGAGTCAGATAAAGAAGCAACGTGAGACGGCGTGAATCAGTTTAGTGATGAGAACGCTACTAGATGCTAACTATGTAATACGTCGAGTGTATTGTCTGCAAAAAAAAAAAAATCTTCATTATAGTGCTGTTCCTAACGTAATGTTCATCGGGTGTATGTCAACAGTGTACAATTAATCCCAATGAACGAATTATGTCTAGTAAACTCATCCAACTGGACTTTTCTTTACAGTAAATTGAATAAGTAGTATTGCAATTTAGTAGCATGCAGATGCGTGTAGGAAACAGATGCATGTAGGATACAAATAATAATAATATATATAGTATTTTTTTTTTTTTTGCAGGATCGTGAAGCTGGGCCCAAGGTCATTGCTTGCATTCCCATTCATCCATTTTCGCTTGTAGACAAACAAGCCTGCACACTCGCATGCAGTTCAGAGCCTTAGAGGAGTCCAACATTGTGGAATGTCGGAGGAAACTGGAGTGCCCGGGGAAAACATGCAAACTCCACACAAGCAGGTTGGAGATGAGATTCTGTCTCAGAACAGAACTGCCACAGCGTTGCCCTCATTTGCATTATGCTAAAAATATTTACATCCTCCAGCCTAGGCAATGTGAGCATAATGTATTCTGCAAACTACCTTCAGACATCCCTTTTTTTTTTTTTTAAGTAATTAGGAATGCGGCCAGTGCAGCATCTTCACCAGAAACATGTCCTGCAGACTGTGTGTGCACTGGAGGCCGTCGTCCTGCGCACCTTCGGCCCCGAGGGAGGGCAGGTGCTTTTCACACGAGACAACGGACAGGCGATGTCGATCCGTAGCGGAACGCGCATTCTCACAGCGCTACGACTTGAGCACCCGCTCGCTAGGTAACAACTCAGCTTCTGGCAGTCAGATAATCAAATGCCTGACTATGTCAGCATTAAGTTTGATGTATAAAATACTTTGGGGACAGCCAGAGTTGTTGAGATGACATGAAATTTTGCTGACACCCTTTATTTGATTCTCTTTCATTTTAGGATGCTGGTCGAGTGCGTCTGGAAGCATAGCGGGAAAACGGGAGATGGATCCAAATCATTTATCCTTCTCGTGGCATCGTTGTTACGCACCATTTACACCGCAGCCTCTAAGGAACCAAATGTATCTCGCGTATACCATTCAAGGGAAGTAGCCCAGTCCACCGCTGCCAGGCGCATGGCTGACCAAATGCTGACTTTTGCATCAGAGAAGCTGGAAGATCTGATTGCTCTTGCAGTGGCTCCTATCGGATTCAGTCTGTCAAGCCCGCAATCGGCATCAAACTCCGATGTGGCTCATGTCGAGACGTTGTTGGCGTCTTTCTTTCGTACCCGTTTGGGTTGCGCCCACTGTGACTTCATGGGCGAGCTGATTTTCAAACTGCTTGGTAAATGTTCTCAATCGGATTCCTCTTCCTCGTCACTCCAATTTCTAAATGACAATTTCCCCGCGCTGCATACGCGGGTGTCTGGCTTTCCTGTTAGCTCTTCACGTTTGATTGAGGGGCAAGTCATCCACAGGGACTTTGCCACACACTGCCATGGTGATCAACATCCAGTCAAGGCGGTAGTTTTTAAAATAGCCCTGCACCCCGAATGGCTAAACGCAAGTCACATGGTGGAGATCGGAAACGGAACGTCCGTCAAGAACATCATGCACTTTAGCGCCTGGGCGGAAAGCTCACTGGAGAACATTTTTGCCAGCCTTCAAACTCTCGGAGTCTCCATCCTGCTATTTGCTTTCAAACAATCCGAAGCCGTCCTGAGTTTAGCGACGCAGGCGGAGATGCGCGCGGTGGAGTGCGTGGACGAAGATGAACTCGCACTCTTCCTCCATCTGAGCGGGGCCTCGGCCGTCACAGATTATCGGGAGATCCGACCGGAACACGTTGCTTCTTTGGCGTTTTGTCGACCGATACTTCTGGGAGCCCATAGGTGAGGACACATTTTATGACCGCACAATATCGCTGCTGCCATCATGTGATTTGACGGTGCCGTTCCACAGATACGTTCACGTGGCTTTTCCCGATTCCAAAGTCACCCAACCAAGTAGTCTCATCATCTGCGGCTTGGGTGAAGGGCAAACGGATCAATACGCAGGTGCCGTCCAGGATGCCGTCCGCATGCTACGCACAACATGGGAGCCCCCGGGTGCAACCGGTAAAGATCCATCCTCTACTTTGCCGGGTTTCGTCGTACCCGCCGGCGGCACTTTTGAGTTTCTCTTACACTACGCTCTCCTGCAACACGGCATTTCTGAAAACATCCCCGTTGCGTGCCAGCTCTTGGCAGACGCGTTACTGAATCTCCCACGACTGATTCACTCCAACAAGCCAAAACGTTTCTTACAAATTCAATCAAGAGTCT